>NC_043762.1:2803926-2813926 GCF_902148845.1 Salarias fasciatus
ATGGACAGTTCTGACAGTTCGGTGGAAGACTGGACAGCGTACATGGAGAGAGTTGAACAGTATTGATGAGATGCCGGACGAGAGAGCAGTCGCCGTTCTTCTCAGTGTGATGGGGTGAAGACCTACAATCTACTCCACAGCCTTGCTGCTCCAGCTAAACCAGCGGACAATCTTTTCAAGAGATAACGCAAACACTGAAAAGCCACCTAAATCCAGTGATGGTGGAGCGCTTTCGGTTTCACAAGAGACATAAATCAAAAACGGCGTCCGTGTTGGAATACATCGCTGAGCTGAGGAAACTGTCTGAGCACTGTCAATTTGGAGATGGACTTTCCGACGCAGTGAGGGACCGGTTCATGTGTGGACTGCACAACGAGAACATCCAGAGACGACTTCTGACGGAGGACAGCTTACTTTACAATGAGCAGTTGAGATTGCTGTGTCGGTGGAGACATCTGCAAAACATGCAACAGAACCACAAGGCAAAGACGCAACGCGTTCTATGTTCAAACTCTATACCAAGCAGCGAAACAAAGTCGAAGCCCTGCTGCAGATGCAGTAAACAGTCACATGATGAGTGAATGTTGGTTCAAGGATAAAGACTGCAGGCAATGTAATAAAAGAGGACACATCCAGAAAATGTGTAACTCAAAATATAGCAACTCTAATGGTGCATTCACACTGGACGCGTCGCAAGCGTCGTGAGCGGCGCTTTTCTATGCAAAGTCTATGGTGGACGAGCGTCGTGGAGCGGCGGGCAGCGGGGCGGCGGGGCGGCGCGGCGCATCAGGAGCGTCATGAGCGTCGCTTTTCCAGCGTTTCGAGCATCGACGCCCACGACACTCGTCCCCGGCGTCAGGAGCGTCGTGAGCGTCGCTTTTTGAGAGTTGGGAAAACTGAACTTTCGACGCGCTGCCGCTGAGCGTCAACCAATCAGAGACGATCCCTCCGGTGCTACGTCACTACGAGTGATCCGAGCACCGATGCGGGCCGGCCAGTGTTGCTAACTTGACGACTTTCTCGCTAAATCTGGCGACTTTCCAAAGCCTCTTGGCGACGTTTTTTTGTCAAAAGCAACTAGCGACAAATCTAGCAACCTTCTCTGGTGCTCTGGAGATGTGACAGGACGTCTCACTGCTGTCGTCAATGAGCAGCGGGTGCTGCGTGAGCCCCTCCCCCGTCCCAAAGCGCTCACAAGCGGTCAGTCTCAGCAGCGCCCCCTGCTGCAGGCAGAGCAGAGAGGAGCAGAGCAGCCAATAGCGACTTTTCCGACGACGACGCGGTCTAGCTTTATTAAACAAATAAAGCCAAGCCGCTCTCCTGATGCGATCCGCCATAGCTGGAAACAGAAATCAGCCTCCAGCGCGCCAATTAACTGACGTGCATCAAGAGCGTTGCGAGCGTCGCGAGCTTTGTGACCACCCGGTGTCAAGCGTCGTGTTTAAAGCGTCACAAGCGTCAGCTTCGAGGCGTCCCAAGCGTCGACGACGCCCGCGACGCGTTCGGTGTGAACGTAGCATAAGAACAAAGAGAAGACAAAAAGAGGGCAAAGGTCCACGAAGTAGCAGAAACAGACTCTGACAGCTCAAATGAGGAAGAATTGTCCTGCTTAGGGTTATATGCTACAGAAGAGAACGATGCTGATGTGATTTGGCTGACACCTAAAGTCAGTGGAGTACCACTGAAGATGGAAGTGGACACTGCGTCAGCACTGTCAGTCATATCACTGAAAGACTACCAAGAAAAGTTCCCTGACACAAAACTGTCATGCACAAGAGTAAAGCTGAGAACACACACTGGTGAGAGAGTTGCTCCAATGGGAAAACTCAAAGTGAAAGTGAAGCTGTTCGTACTGAAGATGGAGGTGTGCCACTGTTTGGTCGCAGATGTTTACAGCAGATCAGGCTCAGCTGGCACGAAATAAAGACGATGTGTATCGACTCTAAGACCAGTGACAAGACGTTATCAGAAATACTGGACAAGCATGCAAAGGTTTTCAGTGAGGGCATAGGAACCACGAAGAACAATAAAGCATATCTCAACCTAGAAGAAGATACAAAGCCAAGGTTTCACAAGGCACGCCCTGTCGTTATGCTCTACGCCCTGAAGCTGAAGCGGAGCTACAGCACCTCATGGACCAGGGGATCCTGTCCAAAGTGGACTGGTCAGAATGGGCAACACCAACTGTGCCTGTTGCTAAAAAGTCTTCAGACAAGGTGCGTATTTGTGGTGACTTTAAAGTAACTGTCAACCCTGTACTGCAAGCAGACCAGTATCCACTCCCATGCACTGATGATATTTTTGCATCTCTCGCGATGGTGAAGACTTCACAAAGACTGACCTGACGCAGGCATATCTTCAAATCAGTGGCGGCTGCTGGTCTTCCAAAGAGGGGAAGCTCATTTTCAGCATACATTGAGTCTACATGTGTCTGTTTTTTGTATGTAAATTCTATGAGCTCTCATGCCTTTTGTTGCCCTGTCAGAGTTAGACAGATCCCCAGAGCCCACTGTGACCAGAAACACCTCCCTGAGATGGTTTCATCAGAGGCGTGGCCAGCAGGACAGTTTACTGGTGACAGCTCTTCAGTCAGCAGCTCACCTGGTCAGACCAGGACCGCTGAAGAGACCTGGTACTTTCCCCACCTTTGGCACCAGCTCAGTCTCAGGAGCTGATCTGTCCTGCAGTTTAACTCCAATTTTCTCTTCTTAAGGAAGACTATCAAATGGCTTCGCCAAAGTCTGGTCCACAACATTCACCCTGTCTGCCGCTGTGTGCAGCTAGCTAGCAGCTGGAGCTGCTGGAGGCTGGAGCGCTGTGTGACGCCTGAGAGTGAGAGTGAGAGACAGGGGGAACCTCCAGCTGCTGGTCGAGGACAGAAACCACAGAGTGACCTAAAAGACTCTCCAAACACAACGCTAGTCGTTTTTCACAAACACAAAGTCTCTGAGGATCAGTGAAGCCTCCGGATCAACTCAGCACAACAGAGTGAAAAACTTCAGAAGTGCTTTGGTGCATTTTTTTTATGTCAAGATCACTGATTTGCTCATTTCGCTGTCAATCAAGCTTCAGACAGATCATCCAATCAGCACGCAGAAGCCCAGCGTCCAGGCCAGCCCACTGCCCATAGACCCCCATTGAAGCCCCGGGCGTCTGATCCAAGCATTATCCAATGAGCATCCAGTCTCACTGCAGCGGAACAACACACTCCAGCTTCTGCATGGACGCTCAGCGTCCGGCTGGTTAAAGCGCCGCCGCTGCGAGGAGGAGAGAAAAAAATGTTGTAGCGCATACTTAGTCAATGAAATATACACACAGCAGTAATTATTGGACCACTTATTTTTGACATTTTAGGGGAAGTTGAGCTTCCCTTGCAGTCTTAGAGCAATCGCCACTGCTTCAAATGGAGATGGATGAAAGTATTTCACCATAAACACCAGCAAAGGACTCTACCAACACAGCCGGCTGGTGTTTGGCATCATCAGTGCCCCTGCAGTCTGGCAGAGCACAATGGACCAAGTACTACAAGGAATCCGGGACTCAAAGTTACTTAGATGACATAATCGCCACCAGCAAAGATAACAGCTCACACCTGGCAAACTTGGATGCAGTTCTGACAAAACTACAGGAATATGGACTCAAGGCAAACAAGACAAAATGCGAGTTTTTCAAGGAGTCCACTGAGTACTGCGTACACAAAATAGACAAACATGGCCTCCACAAAACTCACGACAAAAAATGGAGGCTATTGTGAAATCTCCACAGCCAGAAAATGTAAGTCAGTTGCGGTCTTTCCTCGGTCTTGTGAACTATTACACAAGTTTTTTTGCCAAACCTTTCAGCTGCGCTCCACCCACTCAATGCACTGCTGCATCTAAATGCGAAGTGGGATTGAACCAACGACTGTGAGCAGGTGTTTACACAGGCCAAGAAACTCATCACCTCAGACAAAGTACTGACTTTGACCCAAAGCTGCCCCTGCGCCTCGCCTGTGAGGCCTCGCCTTACGGTGTTGGTGCCGTTTTGTCACACAAAATGACTGATGGCTCTGAACGTCCCAAAGCTTTTGCATCACGCTCTGTCACCAGCAGAATGTAATTATGCACAGATAGACAGAGAAGCTTTGAGCCTCGTGTGGGGAGTGAAAAGGTTTAACCAGCATCTGTATGGTGAACATTTTACTCTGATTACGGATCATCCTTTGGTTTCTATCTTCAGTCCTCAGAAAGGTGTTCCCGCAGTGGTTGCTGCACGGTTACAGCACTGGCCTCTCTTTCTCTGAGCCACACCTACACCACTGAGTACAAAGGGACAAAACTACATGGAAACACAGAGGGACTGTCGCGCCCTCCCCAGCCAGTGTCAGAGAAAACTACTGATCCTGCTTCACCCCTTCACCTGTTTCACATGGAACCGCTTCCTGTGACAAGTGCACACACAAGCAGAGAAACAAGGAATGACCCTCTGCTCTCAGAGGTGTATGATCTAACTGTGAATGGCTGCCAAGACATGAGGACTCTGAACTTTCAGACTATTCTACCAGAAAAGACCAACTGACTGTGTGTGAAGGATGTGCGATGTGGGGGTCACAGGTTATTGTATCTCCCAAACTGCAACCCAAAGTTTTAAACTCTGCATGATGGACACATGGGTGTCCTGAAAATGAAATGTCTCGCTGGAAGTTATGTGCGGTGGCCTGGCCTTGACAACCACATTGAAACTCTGGTCTAAACGTGCACAGGTTGTCACCAGACTCAGCGTTGACCTCAGACTGCCCCAGTCCACACATGGGAACGGCCTGTCGCTCCATGGCAGCGCAGTCACGTCAGCTATGCTGGACCTTTCCTGGATCACATCTTCCTTATTGTGGTCGACGCCCATTCAGAGTGGCCTGAAGTTTTTCCTGTAAAGAAGTCGACTCCAGCCGTAACAGTGAACAAACGTCAGATGCTTTTTGCACACACTGGATGTCCTCATCAACTTGTGAGTGACAATGGAACGCAGTTTACCAGTGAGGAGTTTCAAAGTTTCCTCAGAAGCAACGGGATTAAACACGTCTGCCCCTCTTCATCCTGCGACCAATGGGCTGAACGTTTTGTTCAAACCTTCAAACAGTCAGTGAAAGAAAGTAGGAAGGAGGAAGTGCCTCCATAACAGAAAACTGCAAACTTCCTGCTGGCGTACAGAAACACTCCACATGCTACTACTGGACAATCACCTGCAATGCTGTTCATGGGAAGGAATCTAAGGTCTCGCCTGGATCTACTCAAACCGGACATCAGAGAACATGTTTCAAACAAGCAATGTTCACCTGCTCAGCAACAAAGAGAACTGAGATCCTTCGATGTTGGACAAAAAGTGCCGGTAGAGACTGTCGCAACCAAGGCAACAAGTGGCAACAAGCTTAGATTCTGTCACAAACTGGACCTCTTTCATACCCTGTGGGTGTGGAACCACGTGTTGTCTGGTGGAGACATGTTGAGCAACTTGTGGAAGCTTCACCTGAAAAGACGACACCTCGATCTGTGACTTCTGTCCCACTGAACTCTGAGGACAGCTTATCAACACCGGCTGTGACGGCTGTGGAAACCCTGCCTACCAGCCAAACCAGTGACGACCCTGCTGGAGCCTCCAGGACGCAGAGATCCTGAGAGGGCTGGCAAACACCGGACAGACTTGATTTGTAAACATTGCGATAGAAGTAAAAGAGTAAAAGAAGAAGTGCTCTATTCTGTGAAGAAGAAGAAGAAGGAAAAAAAGGTTATTAAATGAAAGTTGATGTAAGTTGTGAAATGCTTCTTGAAAGGAAAGTTTTAAGAAATTTAAGAGTCACAGCCACTGTAAATTTTCATTTGATGATTTTCGAGTGAATCAATGCTGGAAGGGAGGAATTGTTCTGTATTGATACTAAGGTAATGGTTCACTTAGACAAATAATGAAAACTGTTAATCGTGGTATGATAGCTCTACTTTGTGTTTTGTGTTCTATACAATATTATCTATGCTTGACCAGCAGAGTGATATGTTGCTTTGGGATGTGGCACTCGGTCAGTAAAGGAGCTGTTGAACTTTATAATGAGTCTGTGCTTCTTTATAAAGGTTAAGAGAATAAATATAACACTCTCCAACCTGTCTGAGTAACTTCTACCCGGCAACAGTCACACTGAATTCTCATTGGCTGAGAGCAGCTCCACTCCTCTTCACCTTCTCTCCACTCTCTGATGGTTCAAATTCCACATTTAGGAGTGTCTTTTATTGTGAAACTCTTTTATGATTATCTATTCTCCACTCGCAATCAGTAATATTCCATCACGTGACGTCCTTCCCCTCTCCTCCTCCTCCTCCTCCTCCTCCTCCTCCTCTTCACAGAGCAACATGCAGTTTGCCCGACAGATCTGTGGTTGATCAGTTCTTTGTTTTTTAATTGATTGACACACTAAAAGTTAGCTTGATCTAAACCTGTTAAATTGGTAGTAGCTTAAAGGTGCATTAAGGAGTTTGTATGTTTTATGCGAAACAGCGCCCCCTGCAGGCCTTGGGTGTAATGCAGCTCAGTGAAACACTCGTGCCTGTGGGTTGCGTGCACGGAAGAGGGGAACTCCTTCCTCGCTCTTTTAGTAGTGCTCAGTAAAATGTAAGTTTCTTCTCCCTGGTGGAGTCTGTGTGGAGCTGTGGCAGTGCTAGAAGCCAGTCTGTTCTGACTTTCTGGAAGATCCTGCTCAGTTCTTTCTCGCTAAGCATCTGGCGGAGTAATGGCGGACAAAACAAAACCTAACTAAATCAGGCCAGCCGGAGCGCGCATTACGTCATTCCTTTCAAAATCTCTCCAAAAAAATGCTGGTGCCGGACCGGCACTGTGACTTTCAAGTGACAGTTTAGCGCTGTTAGAGGTACTGGTAATGAATATGTCAGGGCACATTGTACACATCATTAAAAATGTGTAACATATTTATGGTGGAAAATAAGTATTTTTAAGGTTGAAAAACTCCTAAATGCACCTTTAAAGGTCTAATACACGATTTTCTCGAAAAGACGAAGCCCCACGTCTGTTACTCACTGTTTAAACAACGCCATGCTCCAGACCATCCGCCCGGCTCTCCTGCTTCTCCCAGGAAACGCGGAAGTGTACGAGCGCGATCTCCTCTTCTCCGGCGTGCACGGCTCTGTTTACAGTTTCTGCGATCCGCCTCGCTCATAAATAAAGCTTTTTTTCCGAAACAGTTACAGTTTCATTATGTCAGACTCGCCATCGGTAAGTACTAGCTCAGAAGCTCACCGGCTACAGAAACACTCTGAATGCGCAAAAGGGAGAAGCTGATTGGGCGCAAGCACGTAGAACCGCCTTACGAAAACAGCTCGTCAGAATGATTGACAAACAGACCCACCAATTATTTAGGTGATCCACCCGGAAATCAAAATGTTGTATTACACCTTTAAACTCGAGCGCTCCAGTTCACAAACAGCCTTTAGATCCCACAGGTTGCCAGTTTGGGAGAGTCTAGGTGAGTTCAGACAGTTCAGGTACGTGCAGGCAGCGTGCACGGCCTCTGATTCTCAGTGCACGGCTGATAGTAGGTGCGTTCACGATGGCAAAGCCAGAGGTAGACGGAGCTAGACGAAGCAGACGGCGCAGCCGTGGGGCGGAGTTATAAGTCAGCCTCCAACTCGGACAACCCTATGTTCTCCATGTTGGTGTTTCTCATGACTCCCACCGTGGGGGGTGTTTACAGGCCCGGCGTCCGGGGTGGCAATGCCCCCTCCCGCCTGTGCCTCCTTGCCCCCCCCCCCCTGGCTGTCAGAGGGGTAATTTTGTTTTTCTTATTAAAAACAAAAGAATTCATAATTTCTTTTGTGTGTCACATTGTGTTAATTCATATTCAGTTAACTGAAATGAATAAAATTTTAAAAAACAAAATAATTTTAAGTTACGTTTTGGCTTCTGTTATGTGAAGCGTGCGTGCTGCTGTGGACCAGGCATCAAGGGGGGGCAGACTGCCTCGCCCCCTCAGTCCAAAAAATTAATGAATAAAGTTTTCAGTCTATTATATGCTTAAAAAAACAACAGCAAACTCCACTGGCTTGGTCAAATCAATATGAAGTGTTGTGCTATTCAAAATTCCAAAAAAAAAAAAAAAAAAAAGTGGAGACTCCAGCTCTACTAAAGGTGAGGGCTGGTTATTTTATCATTTGTTTTATTACTATTTGTGCTTTTTAGCAGTGTGATTAATGATCATACGTCGTTGGACATGGTAGAACAGGCCTCTGATCTGTGGATTCTGTTTTTGTGTTGCTCCGTTACTTTATCGCCACCTTTGCGCACCCCCCCCCCCCCCCCCCCCCCCCCCCCCCCATTTGTAGCCGCCGCCGCCGCCGCCCCCCTCCCCCCTCTACACTGGATTGGAGCCGGGACTGGGTGTTTATTTATGCAAATAAAGCGTGTTGTCATCAAACTGATGACGAGTGGGCTCGGGTCCAATCCCCTGCCTGTATGAACCAGAGAGGTGGGCCAGGTAGCCGCGGTGAGTTGCTCTCCAGCAGCTCACGCGGCTCCTCTGTGACCGATCTCGTTTGGCTCTCGCGAGTTTTCGATGCCCTACGTAGGTCCTACGTATCAGTGACGCCGGGCCAAATCTGGGCGGGGCGGCTCAAAAGTCTTAAAGGTCTGCCTCTGGCTTTCTCATGTCGAACGCACCTAGTGTGATGGGCTGATTGTTTTGCAACCTCGGGAGCTGGCACATGATTGTCTCTTCAACCAGGAAGTAGTGACGGTCCAGCCCCGCCCACTGAAGTTATTCTGGTGGCTTGTTAAAAGCCACCTCTCACAGCCTGGCACTGAGACTCCTTCCTGAGGTAGATCCCCTGTTCTCACCCCACAGCCCTGGTTTCTCCCTCAGACGTCCATCAGCGACTGTGTTTCAGGTCTGGGTTGAGTTGATCGGTGATCTACCTGTTGAGCCTGTTTCAGATCTGTTACAGAGCCAGTTGAAGTACTCTGACGACACAGTGATCGTCAGCCTGATGAACAGAGACTGGAGCCAGGGCCCAGTCTGGACCGCTGCAGGGACTCTTTCCTTGAGGTGAACATTTCCAAAACTAAGACATGATCACTGACTTTCATAGAAACGGGGCTTCCAGTCAGGCCACGGTTTGAAAAGGTCAGACAGAGGAGTCTGTCGACTCATTCAGATAGCTTGGAACCATCAGTGACAACAAACTGAAGTTTGAGGCGAACAGCGAGGCTGTGGACTAAAAAGGACGAGAAATCTGAGAAAACCGTCCACCTTTAACCCTGACAGGACCAGGCTGACCGTGCTTCATCCTGCTTCTACTGAATCACATCATCCTTCTGTCTGGTTTCATGGTTTGGAAACGAGTCTTTTAAAAAACAGCAGTTTGAACCAAACTGAACTGGTGGAGGAAGCTGACTGGAGCCTCAGCTTCTACCCAGACAGCTCCAGAGGAGAGACTCCACCCTCTGAACGCTGAGATCCAGCTGCTCACATCTGGCCGGAGCTTCATGGAACCAAAACTAAACACTGTGAGAACAGCTTTGTACCAGAGGCCATCTGAGCCGTGAGCACATGAGAGGAACTGACACATCACTGATGTTCTGATTTATTCTAGGAACCCGACACAAAGCTTCCAGCTCAGTATTGAACTGAGTGAATCCAGAGAAAGACTCAGGAGGCTGGATTATAGAGAACTTTATTCAGAGGATCAAAACCAGGATAAATAAGAGAGAAACAGCAAAACACTCATTAAACCAAGACATAAAGGAACGTGAGGAACTGATGATTAAAGGAAAAACATACTTGTTTCTGATGTCTAATTAACAAATAAAACTTTCCCCATCTCAGATCAATACAAACCCAGAAATATCAGAAGGAAGTGAAGAAAATCAGCAGAACAGATCAGTTCTCTAGTCTGGAGGGAATCAGGGGAGACTTCCTGGATTACATCATCATCATCATCATCATCACTTCCTGACTCTTATTCAGGAG
>NC_043762.1:2816426-2886426 GCF_902148845.1 Salarias fasciatus
CGTTCGCTCCCTGCTGAGAGGAGCTCAGCTCTCAGTCTGAGGCTCTGATGAGACTCTGAACAGGAAACTCAGAAACCCTCAGGATCACTGATCAATACGCTCAATAAGAACCAGAGGAACATTTCAACCTGAGTGTCTTTAGAATTCATCTCTCTCTCAGCTCACGCCTCTCTCTCCATCACCTGCTGCAGTCTGTCCATCATGCTGACAAGTAACAGCAATAAGATTTAAAAACAGAATTATATCAGGACATTCTCTGATAACAGGCTGGAGTGTGACTGTCACTGCGGTCCAGCCAGACTACACTTCTGAACACGCAGTCAAGCCAGCCGCACCTTGATCAGCGGTGTGCAAACACACTGAGCATGACGGTAACACCATGAAGACTTCAAAGATTTCAAAATAAAAGTCAAGCAGCACCGAAGACAACTGACTTCATTTAAATAAAGTAACAGACCACAGATCTACAGCACTGCTGAAGAGAGGAAACTGAACAGGAAGTAAACCAGTGGATGCTTCATCAATACTGATGCTCTGTAATGTTGGTAGAAATAGAAATATTGATAATGATGATGGTTAACACACAGGGAGGTGTGTGAACCTGCCACTGCAGCCCTGTGATACACCAGAGATTCAGAGACTACAGGTCAAATCACCCGGGAGGAAAACACCCAAATATTACTCCTGGACTGACTGTGTCAAATACTACAGGAACAAATACTGTGAAGATTAATTCCTGGGTACTTTTACACTAATTTATGGTCAAAATCCCTGAGAGATATTAAAAAAACAACAACAACAAATATTCAGCTGAATTTAAAGTGCAGTAAAACCAATATTTTTCATGAGCTCGTCCTGCTGGACCGAGTCTGATGGTGTTACTGTAATGCTCAGTGTATCTGCACACCGCTAAGCAACGTGTGGCTGGCTTGACCGCAGTGAGGGGTGTGTGTGTGTGTGTGTGTGTGTGTGTGTGTGTGTGTGTGTGTGTGTGTGTGTGTGTTGCTCCTCCAGCCCGTCACGTCGTCCTCTGCGTCTGGCCCCAGAGTCCAGACTGACAGATCCTGCTCAGAGTCTCATCAGAGCCTCAGACTGAGAGCTGAGCTCCTCTCAGCAGGGAGCGAACGCCAAGCAGCAATCCTGCTATCAGGGATCTACTACTCACCCTGCACAGGAAGCCCCGCCCACAGGCATTTGATTGACAGCTCAGTACATCAACAAAAGCAACACGGAAAAGCGAAGACAAAGTTAATTTATTTATGTTTATATTTACTAGGGGTGTCCTCAGATAATCGACGATTCGACAATTCGTTGGAAGGGGCCTGATTGGACGGCCAATCACACAGTCGAAGCATCGAAAAAATGTGGTTATTAAACGAGGACCATTCCATTCCAGCTGTATGGGGGTGCTGAATGACTGATTTTACATAGAATTGCTTGTTTTTTTTCAAAATAAACATGATATAAAGCCTATTTGATATACATGTTAGCCTATCAAATATACTGTGGAAAAATGTACTTGTAGTTTTATTCAATATTCTATCTATTTAGTGTCTGTGAATGAACCACCATGGTGAGTGGCACAATCCCATTTTGCACAGAGCTCCGTCACAGAGCAGCATCTCGGTGGTGATTTGGCTGAACTTTAAAAGTCTTACAATGTCGGAAAAAAAAATAGAACTTCAGACCAAGTCAAAGATGATCCAAAAATAAGTCAAATGCAGATTGTGTCCTTTCATATCACTCCACAACAACATGGCTTTCCACATTAAACGGGTCAGTAGCCAGATCATTGGGCTAATAAAAGACGGTTCTGTTACTCAATTCTCATTTTTAATGCTGACTTTTATTTCCTCTGATTGTAATATTTTAGGATATTATTATTTTAATTTATCTAAAAGGCTAATTCTATTTAATTTAGTGTTTGTTTTTGCATGGATGCTGCGCTGAAACGGACCGACACAGTGCAATTAAGCCTTTCATTTAATTTGAGCAGATAATGTGAGAAATTGTTTAGCCAAAAAATGTGAGCTTATCTGCAGAGATTGTAGATATAAATAAATAACATGCTTTAGCCCGACTGTTAGAAGAAGGTTTGGTTCTGGTCATTTGAACTGTACTTC
This sequence comes from Salarias fasciatus, assembly GCF_902148845.1. Lineage (NCBI taxonomy): Eukaryota > Metazoa > Chordata > Actinopteri > Blenniiformes > Blenniidae > Salarias > Salarias fasciatus. The sequence continues at coordinate 2,818,550 of NC_043762.1, forward strand.
ATTTGTTTGATGTTTAGAGTCACCGACACTTTGTTCCAGTCTGTGTTTCAGTGTGGAGGAAAAAAATAAGTGTTGTTTTACCTGCCTGCGCTGTTTTTTTTTTTTTTTTTTTTCCAATTTCAATTTTTTATAATTATTAGTGCAATCAGGGCCGGCTGTAGGCATAGGCGCCCCGATGCCCCGTGACGCCCCGTGTTAATTTTGACATGAATTTTTCATTTCATTTTAGTTTTAGTCACTCACCAAAGAATTGATTTAGTTAAAGTCACATTTTAGTTTTTTAGTTTTGTTTTGTTTTAGTTAGAATTTAGTCTGTGGAAATTAGTTCTAGTTTTAGTCTTAATTTTAGGCTTGATGAAATTTGACAGTTTTGTGGTACTGTAGTAAATTAGATCGATCGATAGATAGATAGACAGATAGATAACTTTATTGTCTCAGTAGGAAATTTGTCTTGGGCAAAGTGCAAAGTGCTACATCAACATACAAATACACATCAAAACAACACAACATAAAACCACAGCAGCAGAAGTGCAAAAGGATACATGTCACGGTTGTAAAAACTCCACTGTAAGCATATCTTTAATTATGTTTAGATATTTAAATTTAGAATGCATCACATAACTCTTGTATCATAAATATGAAAATCTATGGCTTGTTGGAAAAAATTTAAATATATGAACTTCAGATTCTTTCTGTAAATTCTTGCAACAAATGACAGCCTGCAAGAAAAAAAGCTCCAATCATAACGACCAGCAGGTGGCGGTAATGCAGCCAACGGGATGCAAGCTGCCAACATCACAGAAGAAGAAGAAGAAGCGAAGTGCTGCTGCGGTGCTGCGTCTCCGTATCGGAGACAGAACGGAGCCGGACCGGAGTCAGTGAGCCCGGCGTGAGGACGGTTGTAATAACCCAGCTTGTCCGGCGGCCAGCGGCAGCTTTTTCGTCACATTTTTACTCGTCAGTTCATGATGTTCAGAGATTTTGTTTTAGTTTTTGTTTTCATTACTTATTAAATTTATGTTCTCGTTACAAATTAGTCACGGAATAATGGGTCGTCAAAGAATAGTTTTCGTTTAAGTTTTTGTTGACAAAATTAACACTGCGTGACGCCCCGTGTAGGCACGCTCCGCAGCCGCCCCCGCTCCCCCCGCTCCGCTAAACAAGATGATAGATTCGACTATCAGTCGACTATTGGCAGGATCGGACAAATCAGATTCGACTATGGAAATTCTTAGTCGGGGACACCTCTAATATTTACCCAGATTTATGTTTACTGACTCTTTTACTTATTTCTATTGCTTTTCACAATTTTGTTCCCTCATTTTTTTTTTTTTTTTACAAATTTAATAGTTGCTATTATTCGTTTATATATTTACAAAATTCATTTCCTAATTATTTTTTTTTTTAGATTTCCATTTTATTATCGTACTGCTGTGACTCATCGCCTCATGGTTAAAATCTTTATGTAACAACTCAACGTTAGACCATAACAACAGATTTTTAAAAAGCTAGCTAAACTTTAAGCTAGTGTATTTTACAGCTAGCTAAACTTTAAGCTAGTTTATTTTACAGCTAGCTAAACTTTAAGCTAGTTTATGTTAAAGCTAGCTAAACTTTAAGCTAGGTATTGTGAAGCTAGCTAAACCTTAAGCTAGTTTATTTTACAGCTAGCTAAACTTTAAGCAAGTTTATTTTACAGCTAGCTAAACTTTAAGCTAGTTGATTTTACAGCTAGCTAAACTTTAAGCTAGTTGATTTTACAGCTAGCTAAACTTTAAGCTAGTTTATGTTAAAGCTAGCTAAACTTTAAGCTAGGTATTTTGAAGCTAGCTAAACCTTAAGCTAGTTTATTTTGCAGCTGGCTAAACTTTAATCTAGTTTATATTAAAGCTAGCTAAACTTTAAGCTAGTTTATTTTACAGCCAGATAAACTTTAAGCTAGTTATTTTGAAGCTAGCTAAACTTTAAGCTAGTTGATTTTACAGCTAGCTAAACTTTAAGCTAGTTGATTTTACAGCTAGCTAAACTTTAAGCTAGTTTATGTTAAAGCTAGCTAAACTTTAAGCTAGGTATTTTGAAGCTAGCTAAACCTTAAGCTAGTTTATTTTGCAGCTGGCTAAACTTTAATCTAGTTTATATTAAAGCTAGCTAAACTTTAAGCTAGTTTATTTTACAGCCAGTTAAACTTTAAGCTAGTTATTTTGCAGCTAGCTAAACTTTAATCTAGTTTATATTAAAGCTAGCTAAACTTTAAGCTAGTTTATTTTACAGCCAGTTAAACTTTAAGCTAGTTATTTTGAAGCTAGCTAAACTTTAAGCTAGTTTATTTTACAGCTAGCTAAATTGTAAGCTAGTTTAATTTAAATCTAGCTACACTTTAAGCTAATTCATTTGAAAGCTAGCTAAACTTTATGCTAGTTTTTTTTAAGCTAGTGAAACTTTAAGCGAGTTTATTTTACAGCTAGCTACACTTTAAGCTAATTCATTTTAAAAGCTAGCTAAACTTTAAGCTAGTTTATGTTAAAGCTAGCTAAATTGTAAGCTAGTTTAATTTAAATCTAGCTAAACTTTAAGCAAGCTTATTTTAGAGCTAGGTAAACTTTAAGCTAGTTATTTTAAAGCTAGCTAAACTTTAAGCTAGGTTATTTTACAGCTAGCTAAACTTAAACTAGTTCATATTAAAGCTAGCTAAACTTTAAGCTACTTATTTTGAAGCTAGCTAAACTTTAAGCTAATTCACTTTACAGTTAGCTAAACTTTAAGCGAGCTTATTTTAGAGCTAGGTAAACTTTAAGCTAGTTATTTTAAAGCTAGCTAAACTTTAAGCTAGGTTATTTTACAGCTGGCTAAACTTTAAGCTAGTTTATATTAACGCTAGCTAAACTTTAAGCTAGTTTATTTTACAGCTAGCTAAACCTTAAGCTAGTTTATTTTAAAGGCTAGCTAAACTTTAAGCTAATCCACTTTACAGTTAGCTAAACTTTAAGCGAGCTTATTTTAGAGCTAGCTACACTTTAAGCTAGTTATTTTGAAGCTAGTTAAACTTTAAGCTGGTTTTTTTTACAGCTAGCTAAACTTTAAGCTAATTCATTTTAAAAGCCAGCTAAACTTTTAGCTAGTTTATGTTAAAGCTAGTTTATTTAAATCTAGCTAAACTTTAAGCTAAATCACTTTGCAGTTAGCTAAACTTTAAGCTAGTTTTTTTTAAGCTAGCGAAACTTTAAGCGAGTTTATTTTACAGCTAGCTACACTTTAAGCTAGTTATTTTGAAGCTAGTTAAACTTTAAGCTGGTTTTTTTTACAGCTAGCTAAACTTTAAGCTAATTCATTTTAAAAGCCAGCTAAACTTTTAGCTAGTTTATGTTAAAGCTAGTTTATTTAAATCTAGCTAAACTTTAAGCTAAATCACTTTGCAGTTAGCTAAACTTTAAGCGAGCTTATTTTAGAGCTAGGTAAACTTTAAGCTAGCTATTTTACAGTTAGCTAAACTTTAAGCTAGTTTATATTAAAGCTAGCTAAACTTTAAGCTAGTTATTTTGAAGCTAGCTAAACTTTAAGCTAGATTATTTCACAGCTAGCTAAACTTTAAGCTATTTATGTTACAGCTAGCTAAACTTTAAGCTAGTTTTTTTTAAGCTAGCGAAACTTTAAGCGAGTTTATTTTACAGCTAGCTACACTTTAAGCTAGTTATTTTGAAGCTAGTTAAACTTTAAGCTGGTTTTTTTTACAGCTAGCTAAACTTTAAGCTAATTCATTTTAAAAGCCAGCTAAACTTTTAGCTAGTTTATGTTAAAGCTCGCTAAATTGTAAGCTAGTTTACTTTAAATCTAGCTAAACTTCAAGCTAATTCACTTTACATTTAGCTAAACTTTAAGCAAACTTATTTTAGCTAAACTTTAAGCTAGGTCATTTTATAGCTAGCTAAACTTTAAGCTAGTTCATATTAAAGCTAGGTAAACTTTAAGCTAGTTATTTTGAAGCTAGCTAAACTTTAAGCTAGTTTATATTAAAGCTAGCTTAACTTTAAGCTAGTTTATTTTGCAGCTAGCTAAAATTTAAGCTATTTATGTTACAGCTAGCTAAGCTTTAAGATAGTTATTTTAAAGCAAGCTAAACTTGAAGCTAGCTAAATTTTAAGCGAGTTTATTTTACAGCTAGCTAAACTTTGAGCTAGTTTATTTTGTAGCTAGCTAAACTTTAAGCTAGTTTATATTAAAGCTAGCTAAACTTTAAACTAGTTTATTTTAAAGCTAGCTAAACTTTAAGCTAGTTTATTTTACAGCTAGCTACACTTTAACGTAGTTATTTTGAAGCTAGCTAAACTTTAAGCTAGTTTGTTTTACAGCTAGCTAAACTTTAAGCTAGTTTATATTAAAGTTACCTAAACTTTAAGCTAGTTATTATTAAAGCTAGTTAAACTTGAAGCTAGATTATTTTACAGCTAGCTAAATTTTAAGCTATTTATTTTACAGCTCGCTAAACTTGAAGATTGTTTATGTTAAAGCTAACTAAACTTGAAGTAGTTGATTTTAGAGCTAGTTAAACTTTAAGCTAATTTGTTTTAAAGGTAGCTAAACCATAAAGGCGCTACCCGTGATTTTAATTTAACCAGGATGAGAAAAATGCTTTTGACATCAAGTTCATGCTACATTTCTGTGAGAAAAAAAAATCACACATTGATCAGCGTATTTTGGATATCTGGCCAAAGCGCTGCCTGAGGATTCAGCGTGACGACCTCTCTGCTCCAGTCAGCAGCAGCAGGGGGGCGGGGCGGGGGCGGGGCGGGGGCGGAGCCAACATGACAAATTCATTTCTGCAGCTCCTTTCTGCATTGAACATGTAGCGACAAGCTAACATCTGGTTTACCTGAGACGAAGCGGCCATTTATTTTGAACTAAAAAGAGTCAAAGTGGCTTCTGCTGTTTCCTCTGGAAGATTGTGCACGCATACAGGATGTGCATGTAGCGTTGTGCACGCTGAGCGGGAGCAGAGGAGGGGGGATTGGGAGGGTTTTCTCAATGTGAGGAACCAATCAGAGAGCTTGGGGGCGGAGCCAACATTTCAAACTGAAGTCAGAGCTCAGAATCACGGATAGTTTATGTTAAAGGCAGCTCAACATTATGACAGTTCATTCTAAACTTAGGTAAACTTTGAACTAGTTATTTGAAAGCTAAACTCTGAGGTGGTTTATTTTAAAGCTAGCTAGACTTTAAGCTGGTTGTTTTTAAAGCTAGCTGCATTTAATGTGAATTTAAGCTGTGGAGACTGTTGAGATTTAATAAGATGAACTGAAGTAGTGATCAGACAGAAGGACTGTGTTCTGTCTGGATGATCCTGACCGTCTGCATCTCTGCTCTGATCAGGACTGAAGCTCAGGATGAGAGAAACAGTCTTTCTCCTGCAGACAGCTGATGTAGCCTGGTAAACCAGCCCCCCCACTCCTCATCCATTTGGATTTTGGAGCTGGTCTCAGTCTGGGTCGGAGCCCATAGAAGGGGGTTTCACTCAGTCTGAAACGGCCGAGCCAATCAGCGTTGCCGCTTTTTGTTTTCAAATTTTTTTGGCACATTCTGGTGGCTAAACCGGAAGTGACGCCATCACTGCACGTAGCGGAGATGACGGACTTTAACTTTACCCATCGTCTGAAAGCTGCAGTAGAGAAGCTAGAGCTAATGAGCTAAAGCTAACCCTGAGAGAAGCTAACGCATGTTGATGACGTATTGTTGTAAAGCTCTGATTGGCTGAAGTACCTGTCAGTCAGAGGAGTAACCGACGCCCCCTGCTGGAGGTTTCTATGGGCTCCTGTCCAGACTGAGCCCAGCTCCAAATCCAGATGTGGATGAGGAGTGGGGGGGAACCAGACCGGTTCACCAGGCTACAGCTGAGGACTGCAGCCAGACATCTGCTCTGTCATTTATTTCATGGAGATTTGATTTAAAGTGAACAACAGAGAAAGTTTTGGTTTGTTTCAATAAATTGTGGAACTTTGGGAATAAGGAAAAATCTCTGGGAGAGCAGAGATTAGGATCTGAGAGTAAAACCTCCTCAGTGACTCTTCCTGATGTTTTATTTGGACTTTAAGACAGAAAGAGTCACTGGACAGTTTATTCTCTATCAGGGTTTGATCTTCTATTTCAGAGAATAAACTCTACAGAGGAAAAAGTGTTTTATTCTATAACATCTGATCTTCACTCATCTTTATTCTTTCATGAAACCAAACTGATCTGAAATTAAATGTTAAAAACTGTTTCTGTTCATTTTAATCTTACAGTCTATAGTGGTGATATTTATTAAACTTCTTTTAATCATCTGAACTAAAATAAAGAATGACAGAGAAAAACATTTAACTCAGGACTCACTTTTTAGAAACATCTGTAGACTCTGTGTGTGTGTGTGTGTGTGTGTGTGTGTGTGTGTGTGTGTGTGTGTGTGTGTGTGTGTGTGTGTGTGTGCGTGCGTGTGTGTGTGTGTGCTCACCTCCAGTCTGGTTGAAGTACCCCTTCACGTTTTCAACGTTGGCTTTGTAGGTCTGCTCAGTACCAATGAAGAGCTGAGTCTCCCTCTCCCAGTACTCTGGTCCTTCACTCTCCTCGATCCACTGCTGTTTAGGAATCGTTCTCCTGATCTCACTGTCATAGTAGACGAAGTTTTCTCCATTGACCAAACCTACAGTGACAAACTGAGGAAAGCCCTGGATTCCTGAAGACGATGAGTAGAAGTACTGGAGAGAATGAAGGGCTGGAAGAGAAGAGTAGAACAACCTGATCAGGAGGAGAAGCTTCCAGATGTGGCCGGTAACATCTGGAGCAGCTGTGGAGCAGCGGTGGAGCAGCTGTGCAGCGTACCTGGAGCGGCGCTGGGGATTCCCAGGAGGAAGAGGAGCGGGATGAAGAGCAGCATGCTGACCTGACCTGTCCTCACTCTGAACTGAAACTCTGAGCTGAAGGAGGAAGAGAAAACAGCGGGAGAGGAGGAGGAGGAGCTGCTCTCAGCCAATCACAATTCACCATGACTGTTGCTGGGCAGAAGTCAGTCACACAGGTTGTGAGGAAGAGAAAGTAAAGAAGAAACAGAGTTTCAGCAGAAACTGGAGTCGATTCTTTTCTCATGATGATTTTATTATCAGGATTCTTTTATCTTCTCTTGTTGCTTTCTCTCTCTCTCAGTTCCACCACTCAAACTTCACAAGTGTCTCTGTTTCCACATGGTCCTCATCCTGATGTGACTGACTGACCTCCTCTAGATCCAGTATTGATCCAGTACTGATCCAGTATTGATCCAGTACTGATCCAGTATTGATCCCGTATTGATCCCGTATTGATCCAGTATTGATGCAGTATTGAACCAGCTGAGGCTGTTTCCACTGAGCTGCTGCTTCATGGAGAAACATGAAGCTGAAGCTTCATCTGACTCTGAGTCTCAGCAGCTTTTATTTTCACTCTGGAGCACACACACTCTTATTTTCTCTATCTCTCTCTCTCTCTCACACACACACACACACACACACACACACACACACACACACACACACACACACACGCACACACACACACACACACACACACACACACACACACACTTGTACAGCTATATGTTGTGAGGACATTCATTGACATAATGCATTTCCTAGCCCCTCACCCTAACTGTCAAAAATTAATGCCTAACCCTAACCCATACCCTAAACCTAATCTAAACCTCACTGTAACCCTAAAACAAAAATCAAGTCTTAACCCTCAAAAAGGCCAAAAAAGGTCCGTCGAATAGTGAGGACCGGCAAAAATGTCCTCACTTTCTGAAAATTGTCCTCACTCAAAAACCCAATGTCCTCACAACATATAGCTGTACAAGTACACACACACACACACACACACACACACACACACACACACACACACACACACACACACACACACACACACACACACACACACACACACACACACAGTTTGAGGATTCAATTTATATTGAATTTATATTCTATTTAAAATTCAGCAATATTTGTGATCATGTGATGTTTCTTTAAATCTTCCTCTGCTCTCTTTCCAGATTAGTTGTCAAAATGTTTAGAAACTAAAAACGGTTTTATTTGTTGTAAAATAATAATAATAAAAAAAATCCAGAAAATGAAGGCAGTTCGGCGGCCGCCATGTTGGGTTTATGGAGTGGGTGTGGCTCTGAAGCCCTGGTGGCGCGTGAGCAGCGGAAAGCACCGATGTTTCTGATTAAATAGTTTCACTGTTAACTGGTGACTGACTCTCTGGAGCTGCCGTGAAGGTTAAAACCAGACAGAAGCCCTTTCTGTCCTGTTGAGCGCCGATCAACTGCATTTATGAAGAAATGTCACAATGCCAGACCTGAGTGAGTCTTATTTTAACTTCTGCTGGTTCGAGCAGCAAGTCGGTCACCAGTCAGCCTGGGAACCAGCTGATCTGAAACACCAGGCTCGACTGTCCTGCTGTCACAACACCCTGAGGGAGCGAGGGGCCGGCAAACCCCCCCATCCTCCAAAACAAAACAACCAACACACAAACCGGGTAACTGCGGGAAATAACAGTTAGAGTAGAACTTCATCTAAATGTGGATAAAAGCGACGTTCTGAAAGGACCAGTCAGTCATCCAGGAGAAGACTGTCAGTCAAGTAGCCACGCCCCCTCTTTATGAAATCTCTTCAAATCCAACACTAACTTATTATCAGATTAACCATCTGCTCTCTGTTCTCTACTATTAAAACTAAGAAGAAAAATCCTGAGCAGTTTTTGACACTTCAGGTAGACTTCAGTTACGGTTTAGAACTGAATAAAACAAATATTAGTGCTTATAAATCTATTTATTGATTCTGCCTTCTTCCTTTTATATCTTTTCGTATTTTATCCTGCCTTTTAAGACGGTTGTCTTTACCCCGAAAGAGACAAAATTGTACAAAAATTACATTTTTAATCAATTAAAAAAACCCACAGTTCATCCGGAAGATATTGTTAACTTCCGGGATAGTGCGCATGCGCGGAGAGTTCTCAAGTCCCGTTGTGTCGGTAAGGTTTTCCTTTTTTCAAACTTTTGTCTTCATCAACATATTAAATCTGTGTATCGGTAGTTTCTTCGGTTACCTGTCGGCGGTCTGTTCTGATGACTCTGACGTCTCCGTTAAAAATGACTTTTATCGACCGTTTCTTCTCATTCGTTCCCCACAGTTAGCTTAGCTGTTAGCATCGTCATCAGTCCACCATGCTGGAGCTACATTCCCCTCAGAGAGATTCTCTCTAACTTTAACTTTCCGTTCTGAAGCCTCACGGTAACCACCGCTGGACGGGAGTTTTCATCCTCTCTGAAGATTGATTCAAGATCGTTTATTATCAGCTGCTAACATGGTTAGCTTAGCTGCTAACATGCTAAAGCTACATGCTAACGCTCCAGGGAGAGTCTGAAGTTTCCTGTTTTTCAGCCACACGTGAACACATCAGTCACCTCTGGACAGATGTTTTATCCTTAGTTTACTGTTTCAAAGCTTCGTTTCTGGTTTCTTTGTTTAAAATCTGGTTAAAGTCAACAGATGAGTGAATATAAAACGTTAAATGAGCAGTTACACTGCAGCGAGATAAACATGAACCTGTGATCAGATCAGAGGATTCAGCTTCACAGTGAGGACAACCGTAAGAACTGCTGTTAGTCACAATAATGAGACGGAAAGTTTGAGTTAAATTGAAAGTGAGAGAAGAATTCCAGCGTGAATGTTGTGTTTAAAGCTGTTTTGTGCTGAATCATCTAAACTCAGCAGCATCAGTCCAGACCTGCTGTCTTTAACTCTTATTGATCGTCTCTGAAGTCTGATCAGGTGTTTCCAAACTGTTGATCATTTTGTCCTCTTCAAAGAGAAACAATGTTTTACGTCTTCGTCTCGTGTCTCTCACAGTTGGCAGGTCGTCCAGCCTGTCCAGATTGTCCAGCCTGTCCTGATCCGCCCTGTCCCGCAGTAAGATGGACTTCCAGCACCGAGCCGGGGGGAAGACGGGGAGCGGCGGCGTGGCGTCCGCCTCCGAGAGCAACCGCGACCGGAGGGAGCGCCTGCGCCAGCTGGCCCTGGAGACCATCGACATCAACAAAGACCCCTACTTCATGAAGAACCACCTGGGCTCCTACGAGTGCAAGCTGTGTCTGACGCTGCACAACAACGAGGTGAGGGGGTCAGGGGTCAGGGGGCGGAGCCTGTGTCAGCTGACCTGCCTTCACTCACCTGCTTCTCTCTCTTACTGTTAAGGGGAGCTACCTCGCTCACACCCAGGGCAAGAAGCACCAGACCAACCTGTGAGTCCTGCTGCTGGAGTGTGTGTGTGTGTGTGTGTGTGTGTGTGTGTGTGTGTGTGTGTGTGTGTGTGTGTGTGTGTGTGTGTGTGTGTGTGTGTGTGTGTGTTTCAGAGTGTGTGTTACAGTGTGTGTGTGTTTCAGAGCTCGTCGAGCAGCCAAAGAGGCTAAAGAAGCCCCGGCCCAGCCCGCTCCAGCCAAGGTCAAAGTGGAGGTCAAGAAGTTTGTGAAAATCGGCCGGCCGGGATACAAAGGTACGGCCGGTGTGTGTGTTCAGCTCTCTCACACACCTGAGGGAAGCTCTGGCGTCTGATTGGCTGCTTGGTGTGTGTGCAGTGACCAAGCAGAGGGACCCGGAGACCGGACAGCAGTCTCTACTCTTCCAGGTCAGACACACACACACACACACTCACACACACACACACACACACCAAACACAGTCAGTAGGATTAAAACATTTCTCGTGTTGAATGTGTTTTGGCCACCGGAGCGCTCGTTTCCACCACACATGAAGATTTTCTGTTGGAAATATGCACAATCGTCGGCCCGGCCCGTTTTGGAGCCGATTGTCGGAACAAAATCTATCTTAACACACCACAGACATGAAGATACTCTGATAGGAGGAGCGTTTCAGAGCAAAGACAATCAGCCATTGTCCACGCGAGGTCGAGACGAGGCGGAATCAGGACCAAACCAGCCTGGTTCTCTTCATGTGAGGCGGCTTTAGATGGTTAATGATCCAGGAATACTTTATGAAAACGAGTCAGGCTCTGCAAGAGTGTTGCTTTAATTCAGCTATAAGTGAAAGAGAGAGAGAAAATAATGTAAATACCTGAGAGAGCGTTCAGGTGTGTCTCATCAGCAGCTTAAAGCGACACTAAGGAACTTTCAGTTTTCGTTGATTTTGGCGGCTCCAGTGGACAAAAGTGGTTTTTTTGCCCAAAGGAATACTACAGTTCCCATGAGGCCTAGCGCGTGGCGTGGTAAAATGCTGCTCCCGGTGGCGTGCTGTCGGACTGAACTCGCCTTCATTTAGTGGAAGTGACGCATGCCGTAAAGCAGTCTGCACATGTGGAGTGTTTCAGTGAGCAGGGTTCCTCCCACCCTCCTCACAGCTGCTCAGTCCAAGTGAAGCAACACTGACGCCCTCAGGCTGACAGAGGGTCATTCAGCTGCTGTAAGTCGATGCATCGTCACAAAAGATATTAAAATGTTTTATTAAGGTTGAAAAGTTCCTAAGTGTCACTTTATCAACACAACAACAGAACAGATTGCTGTTCTCAGGCCGTTCTCGGGGGTCAGAGGTTACTGGGGAGCAACAGTCAGTCACACACAGTCTCTTTAACTACTACACACACACACACACACACACACACACACACACACACACACACACACGTGGTGAGGCTTGTGTGGTCTCCATGGTAACAGTGTTTGTTGTGGTTTGCAGACTGAAAGACACCGTTTTAAATATGACAGCAGAAAAGAGACGAGCCAAGAGAAAGAGCACTGTTCTCACTGTACTGAAGAACCCTTCAGTTCTACAGTCTGGAAGTTTTATTCTCCGATCCCATGATGCACTTCTCCTGAGGCTCATCTGCCCCCCCTCCTCTGCCCCCCAGATCGACTACCCCGAGGTGGCGGAGGGAATCGGACCGCGGCACCGCTTCATGTCGGCCTACGAGCAGCGCATCGAGCCGCCGGACCGCCGCTGGCAGTACCTGCTGATGGCGGCCGAGCCCTACGAGACCATCGCCTTCAAGGTAAGAGCGGCGGAGAGGTGACCCCACCACCCCCCAGGAGGCGTCTGCTGTTCTCACTATGCTGTGGTTTCAGGTTCCCAGCAGAGAGATCGACAAGGCGGAGAACCGCTTCTGGACCCACTGGAACCGAGAGACCAAGCAGGTGGGTGGAGGGGAGGGGAGAGGGGGGGGTGGGGGGGGGGGTAGTGACTCGGCTGTTCTCTGCTTCACCCCCCCTCCCTCCTCTCTCTCCTCAGTTCTTCCTGCAGTTCCACTTCAAGATGGAGAAGGCCCTGCCCCCGCCCGGTGGCCCGCCCCCCCCTGTCGGGATCAAGCGCCCCCCCCCTCTCATCGCTGGAGTGGGCCCCCGCCCCCCCAGCGACGGCCTGCCCCCTCCCCCGCCCGGCGGAATGCCCCCCCTGCCCCCGGGGGCCCCCGGAGCCCCCCAGATGCCCCACCAGATGGCCCTGCCCCCCATGCCCATGAGGCCCCCCCCTCCAGAGGGGCTGGCCATGCCCAGCAACTGAACTCACCTTCACCTCTTTTTTACTTCCTGGATCCAGAACTTGACCTTTAACCTTGTCTTTTGTAATTAAACAGTGAAGAAAAAAAACTCTGCTCTATCTGCTTTAGCGTGTCTGCAGCTCCACCTGCTGGTGGAAGTGAGAATCACACCCAGCCAGCACCCAGCGTCACCACAGGCTTTATTCTGCTGAATTCAGGGAGCTGTTTGAATCAAACATGTCAGAACAGACCACTCCTCCCTCAAGACGTCCTCATCCACAGGGAGAACATGAGAACCCGGTCCAGGAGGACCTGCTGCTGTGAGGCTGGAGAGCAAACCACTGCTCCACTGCAGCCCCGGTCCGATTCCCGTCAGGAAGCAGAAACATCTGAACTCATCCTCTCTGAGTCTTTCTCTGTCTCTGGTTCTTCTTGCTCTTCCTGGGCGCCGTCTCTTCTGCCTCCTCCTCAGGCTGCTCCTCTTCCTCAGGCTCCTGCTCTTCCTCCTCAGGCTCCTCCTCCTCCTCCTCAGGCTCCGCCTCCTTCCTGGCTCTGCGGCCCCTCAGCGCAGCGTCTCTGGGTTTCATCAGCCTCCTGTCGGCCAGCGGTTTGTTCCTCAACCTGCTGGTGGCTCCGGGTTCTCGGCTCGGCCCCGCCCTCCTCCTCCTGACCTCTCTGCCTTCCTCACCTTCATCCTCCTCCTCCTCATCGTCATCTTCATCATCGAGGTCCGGCAGCCACCAGAGCATGACGTCCCACAGAGAGGACTCTGGCTGCAGGAGGGGAGCAGAGGACGGTTTGAGTCCTGGACCCTCTAGACCCCCCCCCCCCCCCGGCGTACCTCCAGGGTGTGTCCTCTGTGTCGTACGGACCCTGAACGCCTCACGGTCAGCCCCGCCTCCTCGTCTTCGTCCTCCGCCGTCCTCTGTCCTCGCAGCGTCTCTGTTGAAGACACCGGGTCAGTCTGGGCTGCTCCTCTGACCTCTGACCTCTGACCTTGGAGGGACTCACCGTTCAGCCGCTGGAACCCGGAGGTCAGGACCAGGATGGAGATGGCCACCAGGAGGCAGCGGTTCAGGGTCACGTTCTCCCAGGGCCGCTCCTCCTGGCTCAGGCTGTGGACGGGAGGGGGCTCCTGCAGAGAGGCTGGGGGGGGCATGACAGGGGTCACCGGGGGGTCACCATGACTCAGCAGTGACCCCGTGTGGGGGTCGTTATGGTCAAGGGGGTGTATGGGAGGTCATGTTAGTTCCTGAGGGGTCATGGGAGGTCATGGCCAGAGAGGTCACACTCAGATCCTGGAGCTCCGCCCTGCAAGGTTCCTGTTTGAGCAGCTCCTGATCCCCGCCCCCCCCCCCCCCGGCTGTACTGCACAGGCCCAGGACCAGAGATTGACCCCCACCGACTGTTTTCATGTTTGACCTCATGACCTCTCAGTGACCCTGACTGAAGGTTCTGCCTCCCTTCATGTGTATCAGAATCATTCTGCTCCTTCAGCTGCTCCAGAACCTGAAGTGTCTCACTCACTGGGTTCTCTGGGTGGAGCCTTCGGTTCTGCTCTCAGCTGCTGATGAAGTGGAGGAACGTCCTGAGAGGAAAACACAACAGAGGAACGTCCTGAGAGGACAAAACAACAGAGGAACGTCCTGAGAGGAAAACACAACAGAGGAACGTCCTGAGAGGAAAACACAACAGAGGAACGTTCTGAGAGGAAAACACAACAGAGGAACGTCCTGAGAGGAAAACACAACAGAGGAACGTCCTGAGAGGAAAACACAACAGAGGAACGTCCTGAGAGGAAAACACAACAGAGGAACATCCTGAGAGGAAAACACAACAGGAACGTTCTGATGGAGCAACAGTTTAACAGAGGAACGCTCTGATAGAGCAGTGGAACCTCAGCAGGTTCAGACTCACCTCTCGGCTCCTCCTGCTGCTCATCATTTCTGAAACAGAGACGTTTGATTCACTGACGGGTTGAAAAGCTTGAATAACTTCAATAATTTATTCTTCATCTGTTTCTGACAAAACATTTCAGTTTTCTCACATCCAGGAAGTTCAGCTCTTCAGTCTCAAGCTTTGTTCACTCGATGTTTTTACCTTCATTAAACCTCACAGGACTGAAATGAATAAGAATAAATGTACTTTACCATTTTATTCTTATTCAAATTTTAATGTTTTACTTCCAGTGAATGAAGAACAATGAAAACATGGATAAACTCTCAGCAGCACCAGACCTTCAGACCCACGTTGAGCTTCTGGTCAGGAAACGGAAGATCTGACTTCATATGGAAGTCAGCTTATAAACTTACATTCATGTGTTAATTGAAGTATTATTCAATCAATATATCTTGATAAGGATTTCTGAATTCCTGGTAGTTTTAAAACATTCTTTTAAAATGTCACACACCCCCTGATTTACCTTTAAATACCATCAGAGGTATGAATGCCTCCATGTGAGAAGCACTGGTCTAAACAACACAGCAGACTCTTTCTAACATTCTGACATGTTCAGATCTAATTTTAACAACCTGAACACTGCAAAGTCCTCGACGCCTGAGGGTCCTGAACCCCTGAAGGTCTCAACCATGGTGGTATGTAATTAGAGCTGCACTGGTCAGGGCGTGAGGAGGAGTATGGACCAGAGGCAGGAGCAGGTCTTGGTCTGTCAGGTGTGTTTCTCCAGGGAGTTTGGAAGAGAAGTGGCGTCTCGTCTCTCCCTGCAGGGGGCAGCAGGTTCAGGATCCTGTTTCACCAGCTGGCAGGTATTTATAGAGCTGGAGCCAGAGGACACTGCTTTCCTATATACAGTGGACGGACACGTATGTGTGTGTGTGTGTGTGTGTGTGTGTGTGTGTGTGTGTGTGTGTGTGTGTGTGTGTCCACCTGGCCTCCGGGTCTGTCTCACAGCTCTCTGGGGAGCAGGATCAGCTGGTGGACTCAGCTCCACCTCCAGCGTCTCGTAACTTTCCTCCATTTCCTCCCTGAAGGAGCAGAAGCAGCTCTGAGCAGAATCACACTCACACACACTCACATTCACACATCACACACACTCACACTCACATCCAAACACACTCACATTCCCACGCCACTCACATTCAAACATCAGTCACATTCACACACCACTCACACGTTCTGCTCTGCCACCTTCCAGCTGTTCAATCAAACCCTGACTGCTGGTGACCTTCACACTGACCATGACCTTCATGCTAACCGTGACCTTGACACTGGCCAGCGCAGCGAGGCCTTTGAGTCTGAGCTGACTGTTCTGATGGACACTGAGCTGCTATAAATAGACGGAGCTCCACTGAGACGAAGAACAGGACAATCTGCTCATAAATAGAGGCTGAGCACCCTCCGACCTCTGACCCCTGCTGGAAGAAGCTCCTACCTGCCTCCTGGTCCAGCGTCCCCCGGGCGGCGGAGACGTCTGTTCCCGTCCAGACGGCAGCGGGACACACACTGGAGTGTGTGACGGCCCGGCACAGCTGGTCCACGGAGAAAAAACAAAAAGGTATCGAGTGTCAGAGAGAGGCGTCGACTGACGGGAGCGGGAAGACTGGAACAAACTGGAACAGGATGAAACAGGATGAAACAGATTGAAAAAGACTCTGAAACAGGGTGAAACTGACTGAAATAGGCTGAAACAGGCTTTGAAACACACTAAAACTGACTGAAACAGGCTGTAAGAGGATGAAACACTGAAACAGACTGAAATGGACTCAAACAGGCTGAAACAAACACATTGAAACAGCCTGAAACGGGTTGAAACTGACTGAAACAGGCTGAAATGGGTTGAAAAAGGCTGTGAAACAGGGTGAAACTGGCTGAAACTGGCTCCTGACAGCCCGTCCTGGTTCCAGCCGCTGTGTCCTCTGGAGCACTGGAAGCTCCGTCTGCTGTTAAAACCACTTGAAACGGCAGGAAGAGGAACAGCAGAACCAGACGCTGTTTTCTGAAGCTTAAAAGCTTCCCTGATTTTATGTTTCATAGTGACAGCGTTCATGTGTTCATATCGCCACGGTAATGAATGGAGCAGGAAGTAGACCAGAAACTGCTCTGCTGATGACACTCCTGGAGCACAGAGTCCATTCTCTCAATGAAAACCTCAATCAGCCTCAATCAGTCCATTCTGTTCTATTTGTGTCTCCTCCATGTCTGACATTTATTAAAAAAAAAACCCCAAAAACAAAACTAGACAATAACTTGAAAACTTTTTGATTTCTCACCACTTTTCTGGTGAAACATGTCCTTCCTCAACGTGCTGTGAGACGGAGGACCCCCTCTCCAAGATGGCCGCCACATTGGCATGTCAGTTCCAACCTGCAGCAGGTGAATGAGGCGTCTCCGTGATGTCTGTGCCTCACCTGGTCGACGGAAGCAGACAGCTTCAGTCAGTCCGTCACTCTGCCTCTTTCAGGTTTCCTCCTCCAGACTGGAGACATGGAGCCAATCAGACCATCATCATGTGATCAGTAGCTGTGTTTTTACATTCAGGACGCTCTGTCGGCGTCACTTGCTCTAGATTTTCTGAACCTGTTGCTACATTGTTGAGCTGAGTTCAACACATCCCAGAATCCCAGAGGCTCTGATATGAGCAGAGAACCCTTCATCTCCGTCCAGGATGACTTGTTTCTCAGGCTCTTCTCTGCTTCCTGCTGCAGCAGGAACGAACCAGGTCGCATTATTTCTACTGGAGGGATGAGGATTTTCTCATTTTCTCCTTAGAAGTGTGTTTCATGGTTATTTTGTAATAAATGGTGTCTCTGCTGTCTGAAAAGGGTCAAAGCTGGGAGTTCAGTGAGAAGTATTGATACCTAAACAGGTACTAAGCTGAAAATATTATTGACTGTATTTTTTCAGGGATGAACCTCTGAAAATGGAACTGAATCATCCAGATTTAGTGGAAAAAGATTCACTATAAGAGCTTTAAAAAGATTGATATAATCTTTATATGAAACATGAAATTTAGTTTTCATTAAAAACCAGACACTCAACAAGGAAACAGCAATGAAGGTAAGTGAGTCAGACTTTTTTTCTCACTAGAGAGTTAAAATACATCAAACTGCACCGAACAGTCAGATATCAGTCCGAGGAGAGAGTGAAATGTCTTTATCAGAAGGAACAGTCATATGATGAGGAATTAAACACACTAACCGGACAGCTGGGTTCTGCAAACTAAATGACCAAAACTGACATTTTGGTGACTTTCTGCCAATTCAAGCTGGTCTGGAGTCACAAAACACATTTAACCTTTAAAATGAGGCTGGTGCAGCTTGAGAAGTTTCATTAACAGTCTTGATGCACTTTTGAAAACTGAATCTTACGACGGGTTTTGAAGGTTTTAACTACAGTTCAGGATGGTGAACATCTCATTACATTTAACGTGTTTTCTGTACCTGATTTGATCAGTTTCGCTCTTTTTATCAACCTGTTTTTGGAGACAATTTTGAAATTTTAGTCATTTTGATCATTTCATTGCTTTTAAAGCAGTTTTGCATGATTTTTTTTTCCATCAAAACCGTTTTTGATTTTCTTCTTTAGAAATTCAAACTTTTCAGATTTTTTTCAGCCATTCTATAATTTTCTCAACATTCTTGAGATGTTTTCTGTTTTCCCCGTTTCAGCATTCTCGGACCATTCTTTGAATCCCTTTTGAACCACGAGTGACAAATCATTGTGGAAAGTACTGAAATAATTATTCACGTTTCATTTTGTGAAAGCTTCATGGAGCCACATTGGTTCACATTTAGGTCTAAATTAGTTTCTGCTTCAGCGGAATGAATTTTAAACTATTTTAAGTTCGGTGGAACAGGAAGTGTCAGACTGAAGTGGAGTTCTTCCTCTGGCCTGAGGATGTAATGAGCATGAAGCACCAGCAGAGGGCGCTGCAGGACTGGAGGCAGAGGAGGTCAGGCCTGGAAAATATCAGAAGATCAGGAAAACACACACACACACACACACACACACATCTTGTTTTTCACCTGGTTATCTAGATATTGAAGAAACCCATCAGTGCTTTTAATGTGAAAATACCAACATCCTGTTTACAAGGTCACATGCTCTGAAATTCAGCTATCTGGTTAAATTCAAAGCTGCTGAAATTCTGATACATAAGGAAGAGGTGATGAAGTTCTGGGAGTCCAGGAGGCTCGGTCTGAGAGGAGATCCGGCAGGAAACACCCCGTCAGTCAGTGAGGACAGGAAACCCAACATGAAGCTTTTCAGAAGGTCACAGAGACGCAATGATCACAGCTGGAGAGGCAGTGAGAGGAACAGGAAGACATTCAAGAGGAACTGATGACACTGAGAGGACAGAGGGTGGAATTAATATTTGATTAAGATAAGTTAAAGGTGGAAAAGACAGTTGCTTCTCTTTACTCCTTTTCAGGCAACAAATATACATTTAATATTATTGATTATTGATATGTTTATCATTATGATGATGATGATGATGATGATTTTCTCATGTTATCTTTTTATCACCAGCAGTATTGTTTTTCGTATTGATCAAAATAAACCTGAAGCAAACCAAGGTTCTCTGGAGTTGGCCTGTGGGAGGAAACACTGTAGAGCCACTGTAATATGTACTGCATGGTGTTTGTTGCATCATTTAGGTGGTGGTGTCACCCTGTGGCCATGTGGGGGCGCTCCGGCCCTGTTTTGTGTTTGTCAAGTCAGCTGCCCTCATGTTCTCCTGCCTCCTCACTGCCCTAATGTGTGGCACCGTGTCCTCCTCCTATTTAAGTCTGGCTCTCCTGGTGCGTCTTGTCGGCTCCTTGTGGGTCTGTCTGTGTGTCCTGGCCTGCCCCCGCTCTGCTCAGCTCATTCCTGTATCTTGTGTTCCTGTACCCCTGCATTCCTGCAAATAAATGAGTTTTGAAGTCTGCTTGGCTGCCTGCATGTGGGTCCTTCCATCCCGCCCCCGTGACAAGTGGGTTGATGTTAATCTGGTGTCCTGCCTTTTGTAATTAGCTTGATTTATCCACAGGTTTCTGTTCTTTTCCTCTTCCTATGAACTGTGGATGCTGTGGTCTTCCAGGCCAGCAGGGGGCAAGCTGAGAACTTATTTGTTGTGGTTTGGAAGCGGGGTGGGCTCAGTCGAAAAAAGTTTGTGCAACAGAACGAGCATGGGAAAGGTAGTGTACCTTAAGGTGAATTTGGATTCAGACCAAGGTTTTTTGTGGGTCTGGTAGTGGACCAGAAACATCTTGAGTTTTGCAAAGCCTTTCTGTTCATTCTGGATCTGAATAAAGCACCAAGCTCAACTCGTCTGGATTTTTGGAAGCACGCGTTCAAACACGACCCCCGCCCTCTACGTGGCTTTAAACCAGATCTTGGAACCCAGCGGAAAACGGCCACAACACACACACACAGGTAGAACATGCAAACCCCGTCCATGAAGGCCCGGCGGGTATGTGAACCCACGGTCTCTGAGAGCTCTGCAGCTCTTCGTCCATCAGTCTTACGATGTGTCTTCATGACAGGATCCTGACTGTCTGAGACTCATTGATCAGCAGCGATCAGATCAAGCAGCTCCAGAAGAAGAGACATTATTTCAGTCTTCTCAGACTCTCACGTTCTCTGCCCTCTTCATCCTCACTGAGTGAGCAGTATTCCTGTGGGGTCTGCCTCAGGACCCCCTCCCCTTCCCCGGGTCCAGAACACAGCCTGCTGAGCGGGTCTGTGGCATCCAGTCCTCTCCAGGCCGGTTCGGCCTCATCATGAGTTCGTCTGACGACCTAAGTGACCAAAAGCACGATCTCAGCCCCTGATTGGTCAGAGCTTATTAATCCCAGGGATCCTGCTTCACTGCTGCTCACAGCTTCATCACTCTACGCTTCTTGCAGTTACCTCTGATTGTAAAGTGCTTTTGATTTGGCTGAATTATTTTTCCAAGTAACTAAGTGAGGATCCTGATTGACGGAGATGCTGCTCAGTGAAAACCCAGCTGAACTGCTCCAGGAGTCTCTGAGGATCTGACCTGTGGATCTGACCCATAGATCTGACCTGAGGATCCATCCTGAGGATCCATCCTGAGGATCCATCCTGAGGATCCATCCTGTGGATCTGTCCTGTGGGCAAATCCTCAGGATGGATCAGCAGGACAGATCCACAGGATGTGAGGATCTGTAGTGAGGATCCATCCTGAGGATGCATCTTGCCCTGTAAAGTGGGTGAACATTGTTCTGGGACGTCTTGGTTCTAGATTTGGATGCTGGAGGGCTCTGCAGGGAGATGCTCTCAGGACCTGGTTTGTCCTGAAGTAATGAGGACAACCTGGACGTCCTGCAGCCACAGGGAGCTGGTCTGCCCTCTCTGGATCACATGGTGGAGCAGCAGGCAGCTTTAGCTCCGGAGCAGGAAGCAAGGACACAAGTCTGACTTTAAAAACTTCATGTTTTAATATATGACTGAACTGTGTGAAACAGGAGCAGAATAGAAGAAGAGGCAGTGTTCAAACTCTGATTAAGAAGTGAAAACGAGGGATTTAATGGAAACCAAATCACAGTCAGCAAGACCGACACAGATTCCAGCTAACTGTCAGGAAAATTGTTCCAGATACAAAGAAAAACCCAAAACAAGCCTGAAAACCTCTGGAACCAAGGCATTTGGACTGATGAGACCAAAACTGAAGGAGTCAATAAGACGATGAAAGATGAACCATGACAGTGAAACATGGAGGGAACATGTGAGTTCTAAAGACAGGAAGGAAACCTGCACTCACCAGCCTGGAAGCTGCACATGGGCCGATCCACAGACCAGTGGAGGTTCTGGACCTCAAACCTTCAGCTCATGCAGAACCGACGGAGCACTGACAGGAAGTGGAGGCTTTAGGACCAGAGGAACGGCCAGCTTTCCCTCTGAGCCTCGTCTGAATGTTGATTCTTTCATCTCAACATGTGTTTCTTCAGTCTGATCAACAGACTTCACCCTGCAGCTATCCAGAACACAGAAAGAAACATTCCACATGAATCACTTTAATGTTTGTTTTTGAGTCTGACTCGAGGCAAACAGGCAATAAGCGCCTTGAGAAGCCATTCCAGCGAGTCTCCATCTGGGAGGACTGAGTGCTGCTGACGGAGGGAAGGTGAGCGTCAGCTGGAAAAACTGTGGTTTTGTTTGAGTTTACAATGAAGATGAAATACGACGGGCCTCTAGCAGAGGTAAGAAACTCATCACACGCGTCTACTGTGGTGTTTTGACATAAAGAAGATTAATGAGCCTAAAGTGTGTTTGTTACAATACATTAAGAAAACACCATGGAGGGACTGGCTGCTCTGAAAAACACTGACGACATCTATATGCAGCTCAGATGAATCCCTCACCTCCACCCTGCGTTCTCCTCCACTGAAGCGTCTGAGACACTCGATATGATATGCATTAAATATCCAGGTCAAGGTCAGAATTCTGGTTTCTGAAACATTAAAAAAACGTATTTACATGCAAGAGCAGGCAGAGTTACTCCTGGGTACGTGCTAATTGTAACCAGTTGGAATGATATTGTTTTTGGTGGTGTGTACATGGCCGTGCCTTGCTGGAGAGAGAGAGAGAGACAGCCCTGGAGCTGGGAGGTGAGGATGTACTGTATTCACACTGTCACACCGTGAAGCCGCTCAGTGGAACAGAATATGTTAAAGCTGTCACCCTGAAAGAACGACTCCTCCTCTGAAGGAGCAGAGCTCATCTAGTAACATCCTCAGGTCTGCTGCAGCGTGGAGTCTGAACCGGGACGGCGTTGACTCCATGAGGATTCAGTCACACGTCTCACCTCTCAGTCTGAAGCCTTCATGTTCTCCCGGAGCTCCGGCGGATCTCCAGTGATTCTCTGCCAGTCTTGATCCGCTGCAGACCTGATCGTAGCCTCAGGCACATGAGTGCTGAAGTGTCCAAACAGTGGAAGAGTCTGTCCATCACGTCTCAGACGCTTCAGTGGAGGAGACGCAGGGTGGAGGTGAGGGATTCATCTGGGCTGAGGAGACCCAGAGGAATGCTGGGACATCGGAGAAGACGAGTCGCTCAGGGAACGACACACGGAAAGACCTTCATCATGTGTTTCTTCTCATTGATCCTTTCCTTCAAATACCCTGAACTGTGTTTCATCATCTGGGATGTGCAGGAGAAGAGAGGAGCGAGGAGGAGAGGACAGCAGCAGCTCAGAGAGCTGGATTTATGAAGAGACGGTGGAAAACGAAGACAGGTTTGTGTTTGATTCTCCTTCTTCACCCGTGCTGAGCAGCGTTCTGTCTCTGGCCGTCCAGGTGATCGTTCAGCAGAGGCTGTCCGGCCCGTCGGTCCTGCGGCGCCGAGGCTCCAGGCTGCTGCTTCCTGCAGAGCAGAGGCCTCTGGGAGACGAGGACTGAAACCCAACGCCCCCCCTGAGTCAGTGATTTATCTCTACTGCTCAGCAAAGCACCGCCTGGCTGACGTCTGGATGGATGCAGCATGAAGAAGCTCCCACCTCTGGATGGTTCACATCTCACAAAGTGAATAATAAAGAAGACAAAAAAGACCCAAACAGAGTTTTACATTTGAAATACTTTCCTTCCGCAGCAGGTCAGTGAGGCCTGAGATTCTCTCTGATTCCTCTGGCCTTTACAGCTTCAACACGTTCTTGGCTCACAGTTCGAGGCTCTTAATGTTACACGTTCAGGCCAAGTGATCACATTATTAACAGCCATTAGAACCATGGACAGTGAACGCACCATTCACCCGTTCCTCTCAATGAACCGAGACATTAAGGAAATGAGTTTAGGATGTTCTGAAAATGGAGTCGCAGCTCTTTACTTGATATTGTTGGTAACATCCGTCACTTTGAGGCTGTTGAGTTTCCATGTGGTGAACCAGAGGAGCTTCACGGTGTGTGTGCTGTGAGCCGATCAGCTCTCTCTCTCTGGACATGCAGATCTGTGATCAATAACTCATTTCAGTGTTCAACTCCTCGGCTATTTCACAAATAAGACCTTCATTTGCACAGAGAAAGAGTGGGAGAGACGATGAGTGCATGTTTAGAAACTCTCAGACGTACATTAAGGGGGTTGCTCTTAATTCTCCTATCAGACTGTCGGCGTTCACACCAAAAACAGAAGCAATTTGCACTTTGCTTCTCACGCCGCTGCTCCTCCTGCTACATGCACTCTTTAATTTCACACAGAAGAAGCTCAAGGTCCATCATACACTTACTTTTCCAAGAAAAGCCATTAAACTCCCAGCGCTGTCTGGGGCTTCATTAGAGCAGCTGAGAGAGTGGAGCGGCGTCTGGAAGCATCCGGACCCTGCTCTCCTCTTCCATCAGAGTAATCAGAGTCTGCAGACTCCCAGAGTTCAGTCTGCTCACTCCAGGACACACTCCTGAAACCGCAGGACTGACAGAAAGAACAGGAAGTGAAACAGCAGATCTGACCCGGAGGACGAGGAAGAGGCTCTGATTCAACACAGATTTACTAAAGATTTATCATAATGAAGAGAGAATAACGTCTGCTCTTTACCTTACAAGTAATAATGATGATTCCAACTCGTCTGCATGTCCATCCATCCATCTTCCATCTGTCATTCATCCATCCATCATCCAGCCATCACCCACCCATTCATCCATCAATCCATCACCCATCCATCATTCATTCATCATTCATCAATTCATCCATCCATCCATCACCCATCCATCATCCCTTCATCAATCTTCCATCCACGGATCATTCATCATCCATCCATCCATCCATCATCCATTCATCATCCATCCATCATACATCATTCATCCATCCATGCATCATCCATCCATCCATCATCCCTCCATCCATCATCTATCATCCATCCATCCATCCATCCATCATCCATCCATCCATCATCCCTCCATCCATCATCCCTCCATCCATCATCCATCCATCCATCATCCATCCATCCATCCATCCATCATCCATGCATCACCCATCCATTCATCCATCCATGCATCATCCATCCATCTATCCATCCATCATCCCTCCATCCATCCATCCATCATCCATCCATCCATCATCCCTCCATCCATCATCCATTCATCCATCCATCCATCCATGCCTCATCCCTCCATCCATCCATCCATCATCCCTCCATCCATCATCCATCCATCCATCATCCATCCATCCATCCATCCATCCATCCATCCATCATCCATGCATCACCCATCCATTCATCCATCCATGCATCATCCATCCATCCATCCATCCATCATCCCTCCATCCATCATCCATCCATCCATCATCCATCCATCCATCCATCCATCATCCATTCATCATCCATCCATCCATCCATCCATCCATGCATCACCCATCCATTCATCCATCCATGCATCATCCATCCATCCATCCATCCATCCATCATCCCTCCATCCATCATCCATTCATCCCTCCATCCATCCATCCATCCATCCATCATCCCTCCATCCATCATCCATCCATCATCCATTCATCCATCCTTCCATCATCCATCCATCCATCCATCATTCATTCATTCATCCATCCATCCATCCATCCATCCATCATCCATCCATCCATCCATCTGGACACACACACACAGTCTCATTCATACTTTTCAATTTTAACCTTCAGATTCAAAGGAATGTGGAGAAAACTCCTCTGAGACCAGACACAGTGCTGGAAAAGACCCATTTCACATCCAGCAGAGGGATGAAACATGTCAGAGCTGCAGAGCTCAGGACACACTGGACTCCCTGATCAGAGGAGGGTGAAGGAAAAATCCTCTGCTCCTTACAACGTCATCCTTTCTGTCAGGACACTGCAACAGTTCCTCTAATTAACAAAACAAGGCATGAAGGCAAAACTTCCTAGAAAACCACCAGCCTGTGCTTTTAGTAGAGCGGGTGAATGAACTGTGAGAACCAGGAAAAAATACATTTTATCAGTCTTTCATACTTTCCACCCTGATTCATGTGTCTCTGTCTTGTGTCTGGAGGTCTGTCCTTCACCGCTGAGAGCTGAGACTGAACAGTCCTCAGGCTGAGGGTCCCTGCACTGGGTTCAGAGTTACTGCGTACTGCACTCTAGAGAAGCTGGTTGTTTGAGGAGAGGAAAACTCTGTTAAACCTTTCACTTTCTCCCGTCTGATTCCTCTTCCTGCCTGTTTTCCTGACAGCATCCAAATAAACAGGAGCTGGAGTCCCGGGAGGAGCGTTAGACCACAGAACACCGAGGAACGGTGAGGATCGGACACAGACACATGAGGGAGGGTCTTCATACGGGGGGGGGGGGGGGGGGGGGGGGGGGGGGGGCACAGGGGGGTGAGTGGACACAGAGGAGGGACGATTGGAGACATGAGGGGACGCAGGAGCAGCAGAACAGACGGAGACAACCAGGGACCTGACAGGAGGAAGGACTCCTTCCCTCCGTCCTCTGAAGGACCTGGACCTGGACCTGGACCTGGACCTGGACCTGGACCAGGACCTGGACCAGTGGAGGGACTGGACGTCGCCTCACTCTGCTGGTTTTCCTGGAACCATTCCTGAAGCACATCCAGCTCGTTCTGGCAGAGCAGAGTGCTGGAAGAGACCACTGCCGTCTGTGAACATGGTCACTGAGAAGACCCTGAGCTGCTGAGGCTGCTCTCTTCAGCCAGATTACCCAGAACCCCGCTCTGGGTCAGCACTGAACCTTCACACAGGAATGATTCCCACATCACGGCGTTCATTTATTGATCCTCCTCTCAGACGGTCAGACACCGGTGAAACGGGGATGCTTTGCTTTTCTGGTCTTTTGATCGGTTTGAAAGCCTCATCGTGAACATGGCCGCCATGCCTCCTCTGATTGGCTGAGATATTGTTCCCTTCCTGGCCCTCGACGCCTCGCTGCCTCCGCCATGTTTGTGCGAGCAGCCTTTCAGCCGGCCCCTGCTTGTCGACTGATTGCAGATAATTACAGCTATTTGACTGCAGCTTTCACAGCCGGTCCTTTCTGCAGGCACTCAGGAGGAGAAGCCGCCCAGCAGAGGCCCTTCACTGCACACAGTATCACACATCTGACTGACGCTGCTGCTGCCAACATGTCCACAAACATTTCTCTTTAAACTACGGTTTAACTGCTGCTTCAAAACGTGAGATGCACTGAAAGCTGCAACCTGGTTCAGACACAAGAATAACATCATCTTCCTTAAAGCATTTAATCCAGAAACAGAATACCTGACATGAACTAATGGAAAAAAGTATAGACTTTTTATAGACTGATTTTTGTTTTTATTACTGTAATGAGCTTTTTTTTTTTACATCAAAAGTTCCTCACAAATAAAGTTTGATTAAAAGTTTGGGTAGCACTTTATAATACGGCCCGTGTCTTACAGAGTAGCTTCCCTTCTCTTACAGTGTAGTTTCCTCATCTTTGAAGGTAACTGTCGGACATGTACATGTTATTTCGTGGAATGTGAGGAGTACTTACACTTGTGTCTGACAGCGTAAGTGTTGTTGTCTTACAGTGTAGTTTGACGTGTCTTAATGTGTAGTTTCCTCAACTGTGGAGATCCGCACATTCACTACGCTGTGGAACACCAACAAATAATATTGTCGCGTTACGACACTGAAGCAAATACTGGGAACTACTTTTTCTTTTGAAATCACTACGCCCAGACGCCATGTTTAGTAAGTAGTTCCGTCTTAGCAATCTTCGCATAAACAACTCAATCTGGTAATTTTACATTAATATTTCACAGCTTAGTGAATGTGCGGATTAAAACGTGTCCACCAAAGTGTTTTGGGGTTGTTGGATTGTGTATTTGATGAGTTTGACGAGGGGGAACAAAAATCGGGATTCTTAAGAGGAAGTGGCTCATCAAGGCTGTACAGTAACAGCATATGTTCAGGAGAATTACACTGCTTTGATAAGTACATGGTAAAACACGGGAAACTACAGTGTAGGACTCCAGGACTTACACTGTAAGACACGAGTGTAAGTACCCTATAGAGTCCGTAAAATGTCATGATACATTTTTGAGAGTTACCCTCACAGTTAAGGAAACTACGCATTAAAACACGTCAAACTACAGTATAAGACACCAGCGCTATAACCCCTAAGAGTCCGCAAAATGTTGTGGTACATCTATGAGAGTTACCTCCACAGTTGAGGAAACTACACATTAAGACACGTCAAACTACACTGTAAGACAACAACACTTACGCTGTCAGACACAAGTGTAAGTACTCCTCAGGTTCCACGAAATAACATGTACATGTCCGACAGTTACCTTCAAAGTTGAGGAAACTACCCTGTAAGAGAAGGGAAGCTACTCCGTAAGACACGGGCCGTATTATAAAGTTTGATATTATTAAACTAAATAATGGTTCTTTGCAATCTACCGCTGGCCTGATGATCTATTTTATATTAATAATCTCAGGCATCTATACTGTTTAATCTAAAAACAATCCAACAGAAAAATTAATGAAGTAGAATTTCATTAATGTATTCAGGGTTCTGTAATCAACATGTGTGGTTTTAATGTGGGGGGGGAGGGGGGGGGGTATAAACCTGAAACAGAACAACACCCCACCGACAACAAAACAACAACAACCCAACAGAACGAAAGTTACGAGTGTAACTACGGTTCTATGAATCCCTACTGACCGCCAGAGGCGGTGCTTAAGCACTGGAATGTTCCCTTCACCATGTGCAGTTCGAGTATATGTACCAACAACGTCACTCGTGACCCCTGGGTGACCCAGGAACTACTATAAGTTCTGGCGTCTACCCAAGGTTCAGTTCCTACGGAATCTTCTCGCGTGACCACGAGGATTCTCAGTGACAGAGCGCTCTGGTGGTCATCTGGGATTCATAGAACTGTAGTTACATTTGTAACTTTGGTTCTAATTCATCCCTACTGACCACCAGAGGCGGTGCTTAAAGCACTGGAATGACAAATGCTAACTCAGTCACGAGGAATCCCAGAGACCAATCCCACTGAGAAGCTTCGAGCTGTATACGAACTGAATGTGAAAAGCAAAAAGGAACTGAACCTTGGGTAAACGCTAGAACTTACAGTAGTTCCTGGGTCACCCAGGGGTCACAAGTGACGTTGTTGGTATTCATACTCGAACTGTGCATGGTGAAGGGAACATTCCAGTGCTTTACGCTAGCCTCATAAACCAGCCCCGCCCACTCCTCATTCACATCTGGATTTGGAGTTAAGCTCAGTCTGGATAGGAGCCCATTGAAACTTCCTGCAGGGGGCGTCGGTTACTCCTTTGACTGACAGTGCACTTCAGCCAATCAGCGCTTCAAAACAAATATGTCATCAAAATGCGTTAGCTTCTCTAAGGGTTAGCATTAGCTCATTAGCTCTAGCTTCTCTACACGCAGAGACACGCGGAAACGTCTTTTCCTGTTAGAACCTCTCCAGGCCAGACTCTTGCTCTTGCTTGATTGTTGTAATTCTTGGTATTTTGGCTGTAACTTCACTGATTGCAGCTTTCAGACGATGGTTAAAGTTAAAGTCCATCATCTCCGCTACGCGCAGCGAAAGCGTCACTTCCGGTTTGGCCACCAGAATTCGCCAAAAAAATTTGAAAACAAAAAGCGGCAGCGCTGATTGGCTCGACCGTTTCAGACTGAGTGAAATCCCCTTCTATGGGCTCCGACCAGACTGAGACCAGCTCCAAAATCCAAATGGATGAGGAGTGGGCGGGGCTGGTTTACCAGGCTAGCTTTACGCACCGCCTCTGGCTGAAATAGAACAACGACCAACCTGGAAAAGAACAACAAAAAACAACCTGGAACAAAACAGAAACTCACCTACAACAGAACACCAACCCGCCTAGAACAAAACAACAGCAAACCTACAACAGAACAACAACAACCCACCTGGATAGGTAACACCTGTGACGACACAATGAAACAGCTGTGACAGCTGTGATGGAACAGAACAGAGCAACAGCCCACCTGGAGCAGCACAACGGAACACCTGGAGCAGCACAACGGAACACCTGTGACATCCTGATGACCCACCAGGGGGCCACGACCCCCACTTTGAGCCCCTGGTGTGGTGCATTGCTCTCTCCTGAGGCGTTGTGTGATTTCCCGGCCGGCCTGCTCCTCTCTCTCTGCAGCCTGAAGGACTGACTGCTGCTGAGCCGCCGCCTGTTGTCTGCCTGTCTCTGCTCTCAGCAGCAGTGACTCACGTTCTGATGACAGCCCGACATCTTTCTCCGCTCCACACCTCCCTCCTCTGTCCCTCCACCTCTCTGCTGCTTGTCTTCTGCGTCCCCCGCTCCCTCCTCCCTCCTTCCTCCAGTTTATATAATCTGTGTTGTCGGTGTCAGATCAGACTGTTGCTCTCAACAGGAACCTTTCTGTCCTAGCCCTTGTTTCACAGGGACCCGTGACAGCTGCACACTTGACCGCAGGCTAAAGCAGATAATAGAGAGTGAGATGAAAGCGGCGACACACCAGTCTGCATCTCTCTGCTACAGAGCGACTCTCAGCTGACGTCCACGAGACGCTTCGTTTTCAAACAGGGACCAAAGAAAAGAACAAAGAAAACGTGTTTCTTTTCTGCAGCGTCTTTTCAGAAAGTCATTGGCCGTGTGATTGGTCAGATGGTCCGACGCTGTCCCCACAGTGGCAGCAGAAGCAGAGCCTCTCAGTAGTCAATCAATCAATCAATTTATTTTTGTATAGCCCAGTATCACAACAACAGCTGCCTCAGAGGCTTCAAGATGTTACATTGGTCGGTAAAAGTAAAAACAGTGAATAAGCATAATGGTAATATGTCAATATTTACAGTAACGAGACAGAACGAAGCAACCACCGCCTTAGACCCTCACATCCGGCAAGAAAAAACTCCAAAAACCCAGTGGGAGAAGAAGAGATCTTGGGGAGAACCACAGTATGGAGGGATCCCTCTCCCAGGGACGGACAGCTTCTTCTTCAGTCGTGGAGCTGCTTTGTCCCTGAAACAGTGTGAAGAGTGAAAAAGCAGGATTGCACACCGACACACCCGCTCTGAGTCTGATGGATTATGGGACAGATTCTACAGAATTTAGTTTCATTCGATGAATCGTCTCAGTGTCGTCTTGTAATATGACACTCATTGAGACTTGAGTCAAGGTTTTTGTTTCTGAAGAACAATCAGTGGATCCGTCCACTTCCTGCAGCTTCTGTCCAGCTTCCTGATTCAGGACTAA
The DNA here is from genome assembly GCF_902148845.1 of Salarias fasciatus. Taxonomy (NCBI): domain Eukaryota; kingdom Metazoa; phylum Chordata; class Actinopteri; order Blenniiformes; family Blenniidae; genus Salarias; species Salarias fasciatus. The sequence continues at coordinate 2,849,247 of NC_043762.1, forward strand.
ACAGTCTGGAAGACATTCCTTTGAAGAGAGTGTGTGTGTGTGTGTGTGTGTGTGTGTGTGTGTGTGTGTGTGTGTGTGTGTGTGTGTGTGTGTGTGAGTTGCCACTGAACGACATCAGATTGTTGTCCTGTTTGGTTCCACGTGTGATGGAGGCCTGGGTGTGGTGTGCAGAACGTACCAGAATGTAACAAACACAGAGAGTACAGACATGCACCACCACACCCTGACGTCACTAAAGCTGCGTTCACACCACCAAATGCTTTCCGCGTTTTTGCGTCCAAATATGATTGAAAACAAATGGGAACGCTGGTTCCACCGGTGACGAAGCAAAACGCATTGGATGCGTTTTTGCGACACGTCGGGACGTTCTGGCGTCGGCGGCGCGATTTTGTGGCCAACGCTGAAGTTGGGAAATCTGAACTTTTGACGTTGCGATTTTGCGGGAAACCAATCAGAGAGCATCTCTATGATGACGTAGGTCAGGGAGCGGGACCGGTGAAAGTAACACTGGCGCAGCTCCTGGAGCGAACAGTGAAACTCACCAAACTCCGACCGTCTGTGGATAATATCGTGCACTCAGGCACGGTACACTGTCCGCCGACGGCGTCGTTGTCTGGCTTTATTAAGCAAATACCACTCGCTCAACAGGGTCAGCCATGATGCTAAGCTAACACAGTAACAGGCCGGAAGTCCCGCCTTCCCAACACATACGCCGTGTCAAAACGTGCCGCGTTGTTCAGCATCAGACCTCAAATTTGACGCGCGTTTAACGCCGCAATTTTTTACGCAAAATCGCGTTTGGTGTGAACGCGGCTTTGTCCAGGAGTAGTACAGTCCAAGCAGCAGCATGAAGACAGGATGGGGTAAACGACGCCCTTTGACCTCTTGACCAGGTCCTCACTGTTGATCAGGGAACTTACCTGGAAAAATAAATGTCAAATGAAATCAATCAATCATTCAATCAATAGAACCTGAGAACTCGGGGGAAAGAAGACGCAGTAGAACTTAAATCTCTACATCTCTCAGTCCCATGAGTGAAAACAGGGATTCTCCTTCATTGCAGATGGATGGAAGTGTGATTTTTTTTTCTGCTCCAGTTGATCGATGTTGAGATGTTTTGCCTTCTTGTCATCCACCTCACTTCCTTTAAAGGGATACTTCAACATTTTGGCAAATTGGCCCATTTAGCGCAATTCCTTAGTCATTTGGAACAGCATACTTACTGTTTTTGTGAGGGCGAGCTGTTTATCCAGAGGTGAGTCGGGGAAGGTTTTCAGGATGGACACAATGGAAGTGGATGGTATTTTTGTTCCCCCTCATCAAACTCATCAAATACAAAATCCAACAACCCCAAAACACTTTGGTGGACACGTTATAATCCACACATTCACTACGCTGTGAAATATTAATGCAAAATTATCAGATTGAGTTGTTTATGCGAAGATTGCCAAGACGGAACTACTTACTAAACATGGCGTCTGGGCGTAGTGATTTCAAAAGAAAAAGTAGTTCCCAGTATTTGCTTCAGTGTCGTAACGCTACAATATTATTTGTTGGTTTCCAGCTAAGTTTGAAGATTGTCTCCTCTCCAGTTATGACATTAAAAACGAAAAGCGTTGACTTTCCAGTGTCATTGACAGGCTGCTCAGTGAGGAGAACATTTCTTCATGCTGCCTCATCTCAGTGATCACACACCAAACCTCACGTCTCTTCTGGGCAGCAGGAGGAGGACAAACACCTGGAACAGCTGGGTGTTGATGGACTGGCTGGAAGGAAGAGGATCCTCACAGACTTCTGCTGAGTCTCTAAAGATCAGGAGAATGTGAGAAATCCCAAAACATGAAGCCGATACAGAGTTCACAGTGTGGCAGGCCAGCAGGAATACTAATGAACCGGGGTGTGTGTGTGTGTGTGTGTATGTGTGTGTGTGTGTGTGTGTGTGTGTGTGTGTGTGTGTGTGTGTGTGTGTGTTTAAAAGCTGTAAAATGAGGCCAAGCAGGAGATTGGAGAACTGTGAAGGAGAAAAAAAAGGCAGTTTTTGTGCAATTATTGAGCTGAAATGCGCCTCTGGTCTCCTTCAGGCTCGTTTTGTGCTGGAAGCCTGTGAATTAAACACACACACACACACACACACACACACACACACACACACACACACACACACACACACACACACACACACACACACTGTCAGAATGGGCAAAGCCTTCACTCTGTGTTTATCTCCTCACTGCAGCCCCTGATTCCACATCCAGCCTCACATATGTGGCTGCTGTGAGTGTTTGTTGGCAGCTGACGTGAGATTTCTGAGCCTGCACGTTTAGTGTGTGTGTGTGTGTACATGCTCGTGCACACACACACACACACACACACACACACACACACACACACACACACACACACACACACACACACACACACACACACACACACTGCAGCGTTTGAACGGTGAAGCTAGCAGTCACATGCTGAGCTGTGTCCATCCATCCGTCTTCATGCAGATGAGGAGAATCTGCTGCCGGCTCCCCCTCCCCCGCCCCGCCCCGCCCCCCGGGTCGTCTGCAGGACCGTGACCCTGTGAGGTCGTCTCGATGATGGTTCATGTCGGAGTTCGGAGCTCTGCCTCCGTCTGTGTGTCTGACAGTGAGAGTAATGGAGAGCATGCGGCTGCTTTAGTGGACAAAACAACAGTCGATATGGGATCAATACTGTGGGAGGTGTGTGCAGCAGCCTGTGTAGTGGGGGGGGCCGGGGGGGGAAGGATGCTGGGAGGTGAGGGTGTTGCTGCCTGATCGTATGTATCGGGCTGTGCAGCTGGAGATCAGACTGTGATCAATGCTCATCCAGCATGGCGGCCCTTCCAGCCAGAGAGGACCAGGATGAGTCAAGAGCTCAGTGGAACCGGAGAACTGGAACCTGATCTGCAGCGTTCTGGAGAACCACCTGACTGAGATTTTAACTTCACCAGAGTCACAACCCCTAATCAGAACCACGAGAAAGAACCATGGAGAGGAACCAGCTGTCTGGGTGCTTCTATTTTCAGCTGTGGGGGTTTTTTTTTTTACAGTCGTGGGGGTTGTTTACAGCTATGGGTTGTTGTTTACAGCTATGGGTTGTTGTTTACAGCTATGGGGAGCAGCCTGGCTGTTGTATTAGTGGTTGTGTTTCCATCCATGGGGGGGCCGATTTCATCTGTGGGGGGCTGTTTTCACCATCGGGGCAGTGCAGCCTCGGCCCGGCCTCAGGTGTTCGGCCGTCTGCATCAACACACATCATCAGTCTCATTTGGAGCTCAGCTCTCGTCTCTCCACCGGCCTCACTGATTGGCTCGTTATCAGAGTCCTGCAGAGGAGGAACGAGCCTTACATCACTGCACAGGACACACACACACACACAGACACACACACACACACACACACACACACACACACACACACACATCCTGTTTGTTTTTTCATGCCCGTCTGTGGTTCATAGCGGACTAATGAGAGTCACTTGACTCTGATCACATGATGCTTCTCAGACCAACAGGAAGAGAAGCTCTGATTCACAGTTTGATTCTCACAGCTCCAGCCGACCGAGCACCATGTTAAAGCTCCACGGAGCAGCGTCCTCCAGGAAGGAGGACTCTGGACTCAGGAGGAGGTTTCCTCAGTGATCAGGACCTCTGAGGCCCTCAGGAAGCCCAGTCTGTTTCCTGGAACATGGTGTCTTCTGGGGTCCTCTGACCAGAGGACGGCTCATTGGCGGGTTTATCCAGGATGCTAAATATCAATATGAAGAAAATGTCAAATGAAGCTGATCCAGTGAAAAGGATGAGAGTGTGAGGCTGCATGTGAGAGACTGTGCAGTATTTCATACTCTTAGTCACTTCAGATTAAGAGCATGAATGGCTTGTTTTCATGTGTTCCTTTGTGAAGCTGTCATGTATTTCTTCGGAACACACTGTGGATTCCTCTCTGTCTGAACGTTGCTCTATAAATAGCTCCGCCTGGCTTTGCCGGCTGATTTGAAAATGTTCCCGTGCATGTTCTCATGGCTCCTACACATGCTGTACCAGAGCCTGCACTGCTCCAGGAGGATCTCTGAGCACAAGAAGCAGAATGCTGCATTAGATCACATCAGTGAGTTCACAGTGCAGTGGAATGAACAGCATGCCAGCTGCTGCTACCTGTCTGTCCAGAGAGACACAAGTCCCAGAGCTCCAGCCTCAGACATTCTGGACCTGAGCTCTTTACAGAGAGTGGAGTGAGAGCCGAGGCTCTGAGCTCTGATCTGCAGCCTGCTGGGGGAGGACAGTCCATGTGTCCACGGAGGTCCTGCTGGATTCAAACCATCTGCTCCTCCTGCTCGGAGGTGACTGGAGTCGTCCTCTCCTCCGTCCTCTCCTCCGTCCTCTAACACAATCCCTCCATCTTCTGTCCTGTCTGCCACCACGTCTCCAGAGGCGCTCTCCCTCTGCAGCTAATTTCATACTGTATTTCCTCCAAAGCCTCCATTTTCCCTTCACTGCCACCCACTCACCTGTCAGTCCTCCTCCGCTGCGTGCTCTACAGACTCTGGATCAGCCCCCCACCCCCCCCCCCCCCCACCCCCCCACCCCCCCGTCTCTCAGGCTGGTTAATCTGTCTGCAGGCCTCACCTTCATCTTCCTCTTTTCTCTGCGACCTCTAGAAGCAGATTTCACAGGCCTAAACAGGAAACAAGGACATCAATGGATATAACAAGCCAACTGAAGAACCGGGGTCAAAGTTCACTCGGTCCTGAAGGACAGGAAGTGGGGCAGCAGGCAGGAGGAAGTGAGAGGATGAATCCTCTGCAGAGACAGTTGAAAGACTTCAGAGCGTCGTCTCTGTTCTCCTTGTCCACATGGGTCATACTGGAGCTCGGCAGAAAGGTTCCTGATGAAGCGCAGAGAGCTGGACTCTTCTGACCGAACAAGGAGGAAGAGGGACCGACCCAAGGTAGAACATGAGGGGCGGAGAGATCACACGGATGAAAAGGACTGTTGGAACAAGAAGATGTCAAACACACCATCAGTCTGAAGTCTCATCTGCTGCAAGAATACGACTCAAGACGTCATTCCTTCCAAAGACAGTATTCTGTATGATCGAGAGTCCAGAGCCTGGGATAATGAGGTGGAACGGACTGTAAATGTCTCACATAAACTCCCGCGTGGATCCGATCAACTGTAGAGGTGGTCTCTCTGGGCTGAAGACGGTGGACTGTAGAGGTGGTCTCTCTGGGCTGAAGACGGAAACTAAACATTGACCTGAGGGCTCTGGGAGCGATGTGGCCGAGCAGTCAGCGTCAGGGATGAGCCGTGGTGTCTGCTGTCACAGCAGGAAGTCAGCTGGACCACATGTCTCTGCAGGGTTCAAACCAGAGTCCCACGCTGCTCCGGTAAACACCTCGTCCCACATCAGAGCTTCTCTGCTGGTTTCAGCTGCCGTCGCCGGGCCCAGTTCTCCTGGAGCCAGACAGTGAATCTTCCTCTTCCTCCTCCTCCTCTTCCTCTTCCTCTTCCTCCTCCTCCTCTTCCTCTTCCTCCTCCCCTTCCTCCTCCCCCTCTTCCTCTTCCTCCTCCTCCTCCTCCTCCTCCTCTTCCTCCTCCTCCTCCTCCTCTTCCTCCTCCTCCTCTTCCTCCTCCTCCTCCTCCTCTTCCTCCTCCTCTTCCTCCTCCTCCTCCTCCTCCTCTTCCTCCTCCTCCTCCTCCTCCTCCTCTTCCTCTTCCTCCTCCTCTTCCTCCTCCTCCTCTTCCTCCTCCTCCTCCTCGTCAGGTGAGCGCCGCCTCAGGTAGGAGAAGGGAAACAGGGAATGAGGCTGTGATCCGAGCAGCCAGTGTGCGACTCGGTGCCGAGTCCTCTGGCCTTCCTCGTGTCACAAACCATTTCCAGAGATCATCAGAACACGAGGAGCAGACCAGGAGACGCACGACGGTAACAGTTTGTGTTTCTGCGCAGCGACAATATGTGGCGCTCACACTTCAGTCCACATGTCAGAAGACATCACGCTCGCTGCGTCCCATTAACTGACTCGTCCCTCTCTGGTTTCATCGGCAGCCAGCCGGCACCGGGACTCGTCTCCGGGCGAGCTGCAGAGAGATGTGTGCATGAATTACAGCACCCTATGAACACATTAAAGAAAAAAAGGGAAAGACTTTGTGAAGCAGGCAGTCTGTCCGCCCAGCACGGCTGGGTCATGAAGCATGACAAAGGCCCGGTAACAGAGCAGGCTGCTCAGAAATCGCTCCTTTATATTCTCCCTATGATGAGATTTCTAAACACGATGCGGGGATGCAGCTCCCACCTGAGCTCCACGCTGCAATCAGCCCTATTGTGGCGGGAGGGGAGCACAAAGGAGCCGTAATGACCGGACTGTTTGCTTTTCCTCCAATCAGGGACAGTTTTATACATGCAGTTCTGCAGGAAAATAAAGGAAGAACCAGTGAAAGACAGCTTGAAAGCAGAACGTTCTAAAGCATGTTCATTTTCTATGAAAGTGTAAATGTCATTGGTTGGTTCTCCTTTCATACTTCTAATCACACGTATTTACAAAAATAATTCTAAACTTTACTTTTTCATGATTTACCCAGAAAACTAAACTTCACCACTTCAGTGAAAATAGAAGAAACAAGCCACCGTGTGGGATGTTCTGATGAGGATGTGGGAAGAACTGGGTGAAGAAAATCACCAAAAGGCCAACAAGTGTCTCATTAAATGTGTGATCTTTGGTCTGTGTCCTCGATGGAGAGAGCAAGACGGAGAGAGACTGAGAGAGAGAGAGTGAGAGAGAGAGAGAGAGAGAGAGAGAGAGAGAGAGACTCCTGACTGTGCAGTCACAGGTTTAATGCATCCAGAAGTTTGGAGCACAAAATAAAATATTTGGATGTGCAATAATTGGTTTTCAGTTGCATACGGTGACCTGGCGACCGTCTAAATCCAGTTCAGTATGAGACCAGTAGTGTTGGTTTGGTCCAGCTGTGAGAGGCGGAGCTTCCATCAGTCTGCCGCCGCTCAGCAGGGAGAGGAGGAAACTGTCTGAACCGGAGATCACCCAGAAGAGGCAGGAGGGACGATTCAAGGCTTTTATTAGAAAGGTGGAGTCCAGTCGTTGAGGGGTTACCTGAAGGGAGGAGCAGAGCAGAAACCAGCAGGAAGTCCAGAACCAGAACCAGAACAGGACAGACAATAGGGAACAACACAAGGTAGACTGTATGTGGGCCTGTTGAGGTCGTCTGGTGCTGAATGAACTGAGGGCAAAGTCTGAGACACTGAGACCGAGACAGAGACGACTGGACAGCTGAGTGACTGGAAAGACGGGGAAAAACAGAGTCTGGGACCAGATACAGAGACAGGGACAGAGACAGGGTCCAGGACCAGACAGACAGGGTCTAGGACCAGATACAGAGACAGGGACAGAGGCAGGGTCCAGGACCAGACAGACAGGGTCTAGGATCAGACAGAGACAATAGAAATAAACCTGCCAACAAAACAAAATGTAAACGTGCTTTAATAACGACAAGAAAGAGAATCAGGATGAATACATGCCAAACAATCAAACCATGGCTATTCAGCCGTTTTCTTCTATCTTTATGTGCCGTTACATAAGTAACACAATAATCTTCTATTTTTCTATAGACTTAGACTTAGACTTCCTTTATTTGTCATCTCACACTACACAGCAGTGGACTGAGGAATGAAATTTCGTTGCATTTGGCTTCCTCAGTTTTTAACAACACTCAATAAATAGATAAATAAAAATAGAGAATGCTTTAGTATCAAAAAAAAATAGTGTCGAAAACAGATATGAAGACAGGGCTATGCATGATATCGATTAACACTATCAGTTAAAAATGATCTATGACTAGTTAATGACGTTTTTACAAAAAGTAAACAAATATTGCACTGTTAAATGAGAAAGATCAGTCCTTAAAGGTTGTATCGAAGATCTTTATTACTAACAAAAATGAATTAAAGCTAAAAAATGTTGTTACTAAGCTGTAGCAGCCTTGTTTTAATCTTGATAAAAAAAAACAAAATAAACATTAATCAGCTCTGGAGGTTGTAAAACCAACATTACTTTAGCCAATCAATAATGAGGTAGCCTCGTTATCTATTGGTTTTCTAACGTGTCAATCAACCTCTCTGCATTTTTAGCGTAACTGTCATGGTCCTACGCACTTTTCAAACACCCCCCCCCCCCCCCACCATGCTAGGCTCTGCTGCCGCTATCAACACCTTTTCACCTGCAGACTTGAGACAATTGCCACAAACAATGTATGTTTTAATCTTAAAACAAGACTTGTATGAAAAAGTCCAGAGAGTGAGAGGAAGGGGGGGGGGGTTTGTTTAGCCTGCAGGCTGCAGCCACACAGATCAGCTGTGAGCTCCGAGCGTCTGCTCCAGTCCTGCAGCTTCACACAAACCTCCCCGTCCTCCTCTGATCAGAGGAGGACGGGGGACAGGGGGACAGGGACAGGATTTGGCGCAAGTGCAGGATTTTACTCATATTGGCTGTGTTTTGTGTTGTTCAAAAGGACACGTTGGTAGCTATGTGTTAGAGCTATGATGCTAAGTTGCTACATGCTACTTTCTGCATAAGAAGCCTTCCTCGTAGAGAGCAGGGGGGGAGGGGTGTGGGTCACGCATGCGCAGCATTTCAAAAAGGACTGACTGTCACTGGATTTCTCTCTCCATGGAAAATCCTCTATACAACCTTTAACTAAATACAAAGAAATATTGCACAGAACCCAGGGAAGAGGTGAAATGAGTGGCACAAATATTGCATGAATATTGCACCAACAGTGTCTAGAAAGGTGATAGATTTAACTGCTGTGTTATTGATGCTCGCCATTCTTCTGTGTTGTAAAGAGTTTGTGTTTGTAGAGAATCATCAGGGTCAAAGTTTTCAGATGAGGGTCGATCCTTCAACAGGCAGACTGAAGAAAACGCCTGTTTTAACACTGACTGAGGAGCCGCAGTCCATCAGAGAAACAACCTCCACACACACTGAGTTTAAAGGAGGAAGACTGGAAGAAAGACGGAGTACCTGCGAAAGAAAGAAAAGATGGGAGCCAAAGGTAAATTACAAGAGGAGCGACGGAACAGACAGTTTTAAAGTAACTCAACGAACAACAAACAGGTGTTTGGACTGGGACAGACACAACAACACAACACACTGTGTGTGTGTGTGTGTGTGTGTGTGTGTGTGTGTGTGTGTGTGTGTGTGTGTGGTGGATTCTGACTAAAGTATCTCTTTAGCTCCAACCACAGAATGCAGCTGAGGCTTATGGGAAAAGAAAAATCCAATCATCTTGTAATTAGGGCTGATTTTGCACCGAGGGGTTACTAATGTGGCCTCATCTCTATCCTGAGGAGGACATTATTGTCTGGAGCAAAGTACCTGATGAAACCTCCGGTGCTTGTTAAGATATTTTATTCAAAAGCCCAGATGAGAACCTGGCAGAGCTGCAGTGAGGAAAGGTCAGGAAATCACAAAAGTCAGCGAGATTCTCCCCCAGGTGATGATAAATGTCCGGCCCAAATGTCAGGCCAGGCCAGTAGCTGCTGGATGTCTGGATGGGAGCGAGAGCCGCTGTGACAGACACAAACCTGATGAGGCTGAAGGCTGCATCCTGCTGCGACCCGGACAGGACGGAGACAGACGGTGACTCCATGTGACCGGGGACTGACGCGTCGGGAGAGCAGGAGGCTTCAGATGGATGGAGGAAGAGGACGAACAGACATCTGAAATGAGGACGAGAGGGGGCAAAAAGAAGAGGAAAAGCATCTCACTGAAACGCATAACATCATGAAAACACATTAAGAACAGCAAAAGGTGCAAAATCATAAGTGTTAAAGTTGTGACAACTAGTACATGTCTCCCAAATGAAGTTTGTTATTGTCAACAGGACATTTATCAACCGTTGAGAGTGGAAACCAGTATCTCTGCAGAACAAAGGGTGAAGAGAAATTAACAAAACAAAATATGAATAGACATATGTATAACACTATAGGGTCTAGGGTTAAAGTTCAGTGTTCAGGGTAAGGGTTAGAGTCCGTGTTAAATGTTAGGGTTAGGTTTAATGTTAGGCTTTAATGTTAGGACTAGGGTTGCGGGTATTGATTTGATTTGGAGTTATCAAAGGGGTTCTGTTAAGGGGTTCTGGGTAGGGCTTAGGGTTAGGGCTTAGGGTTGTGGTCGGGGTTGGGGTTCAGGGTTCAGGGTTCAGGGTTATCCATCAGGTTTAAGACTTGTTATACATCACTTTTTCTACAAAGTAACAGAGTGCTTCACAGGTGGCTCTCCCACCCAGATGGCTCTTTCCCTGGTCACCCTGTAGGAAGGGTGGTGATCATCAACACAGGCTACAGGCTGATGTTTGAACAGCAAAAATACACTTCACCAGAAGAAGAGCAACATGTCACTTTCCATGGTCTGAGACCCAATCTGAATAACTTTTAGCTCCCAAACCGGTAGGCAGGGTCCTGGACAGCCACTAACTGGTCCGGGAACGAAGTAGGAGCAACAAAGAAGGTAGGAGGTGAGACATATTTTAATTTCTTCCAATATGAATAAGTGAGCTTGTGGAGTGATATGTAGCCCAGAAGGGGAACATCAGCATGTCCTCCTGCTGCTTGAATTTACTCCACATCGTGGCCAGTTACCCTCCAATCAGCAGCAGAGCTTCTCCCCAGTGAGCTGATGCTGTTTGTCTGCAGTGGACCCGACACTGCAGTGACATGTTTGGGTCGACACTCCGAGTTCGTCTTCTCCTCAGACGGCCCGGAGCCACTTTGTGATGGAATATTGCCCAAACAGTGATGACAGATGCCCTGTTTTTGGCTCTGAATGGAAACAATTTGATGCACAGCGAGCGTGGCGTCTGCAGCCTATTTGTTCCTGCAACATTTCTGATACTAACTTTATGTAGAATTAGACGGATCAGCGGACGGAACAGACACTGAATCTGGGCTTTAATAGTTTTTTGGGTTTTTTTTTTTTTTGCTGAGACCCTGCTGCCTGCAGGTCATCCCCTGAAGGTCATCTATAGACCCATCTCTGACCTTCAGACCCACATTTCTCCCATATTTCCCAACCTGTTTGAAAGCATCCAGGTGCTCCATGTGTGAAGGAGGAGACATGAGGAGTGTGATGTCTCCGTCCTTTGTCTTTAGGTGTCTCCTGACTGATAAAATCCAGAGATCAAACAGCTCTTCACTGCTCTGCTCTCTGCAGAGGCCGCGGGACGTTTTAGATTCGATAGTAAAGTTTTAATTATACCATGAAAGGGCTCAGAGAGTCTGCTGCCTGGCTCCACTCTCAGTCTGCTGTTTCCTTGTTTCAGCGAGCGTGCCCTGCAGGAGCTCTCACCATTACAGTCAACACAGAGACCAGGAAGCAGCCAGGTCCTTCTCTCTGCATCTAAAACTAATGGACCCTCTGAGTCTCTGACTGCGTTTGAGGCGAATGACCCCAGTGAACCCAGTCATCTTCAACCTCTCCATTATATTCACTCATGTTTCTTCTAACAGCAGGGGGGAGGTGTTTGAGTTTAAAACATTACAGTTAGACATTTTATCAGAATCATAGAGTGAATTTAAATGAACCGAAAAGACAGAGAGCAGAGCAGAAGAAAGATGAGCTGCTCTGGGATCAGTTCATTATTCACTCAGTAGCTGCAGCTTGTTGAGCAGATTCCCAGACATGTGTTTTAAAACATTATCATTTTTAGGTGTTTAGCCTTCATCACATAGAGTGAATGTTGCTGGTCGGAGGCTTGGTGGGACCAGGCGCCAACCTCCGCTCATAAATCATGAAGATCATGCGGAAGTACAAAAAAGCTGTAATTCCGGGGAAATTCCAGCAGGGGGCGATGAGGCTGGTTTCAAAAAGAGCCCCGGTTCCATTGGAACCCATTTAAAAAGGCCGATTTTCAGAGTGCAAATAAACATATAAAGCTCCGGTTTCAGGACATATTTTGGTCTCTATCACTACTTTCTATAACCGTGCTGCTTCACCAGACTCTGATTTTCACATAAATCATCTGTTGATTTTATATTAGGAGTTAAAGTTTTGCATAAATCGCCCTATCACAGCGCCTCCTCTGTCCACGTGATGCGGTCACGTGACAAGCGGGACCAATCACATTTACATCCGGTTTCAAATATTCAATGTGGAGACGTCCTGCTGGACTCGGTAAAGTCTTCAGAACGGCGGTTGGGAACTCTATGGGTGACGTCACGAAAGGTCTGTCCATTTATATACAATCCATGGGTGGGACTTCAAGGCTAATCCTAACCCATTTGTTGGATTCCTTCCACTGGACAAAACCATGTGGTTAAAACTGATCCATGACTCTGAACCAGTAGGTGTGAGTGTGTGTCTAGTGATGGACTGGAGATCTGTTCAAGGTGTAAATAGCTGCGATCGTGCAGAAAAAGGACAATCTATCCTTTATGTTTAAGGTTAAATGTGAGCATAAATATCAGTGTCACTGTTTGTGTTCAGTTCTGTCTGGGAAAAGACAGCCATCAGCTCCAGCATTCACATTACACAGTAACTTTATTTATGCCCCATGTTTCACAGTGATTTAGATCAGACATAGACCCATACGGTTTTTTCAGGGCCAATACCAAAACCGATTATCAAGGTGCATCAAGGAGTTTGCACGTTTTATGCGAAACAGCGCCCTCTGCAGGCCTTGGGTGTAATGCAGCTTAGTGAAAAACTTGTGCCTGTGGCTTGCGTGCACGGAAGAGGGGGAACTCCTTCCTCGCTCGTTTAGTAGCGCTCCAGTAAAATGTAAGTGTCTTCTCCCTGGTGGAGTCTGTGTGGAGCTGCGGCAGTGCTGGAAGCCAGTCTGTTCTGACTTTCTGGAAGATCCTGCTCAGTTGTTGCTCACTAAGCATCTGGCAGAGTAATGGCGGACAAAACGAAACTTAAGGAAATCAAGTCAGCGGCAGCGGGCATTACGTCACATTCTCTCAAATTCTCCCCAAAAAAACTCTGGAGCTGGACCGGCACTGCAACTTTCAAGTGACAGTTTAGCGCTGTTAGCGGTACTTGTAATGAATATGTCAGGGCACATTGTACACACCATTAAAAATGTGGAACATATTTATGGTGGAAAATAAGTATTTTTAAACTTGAAAAACTCCTTAATGCACCTTTAAGGAGGCTGATAACCAATATTTACAGTCGATATTCATCTGCAGTAAAAGTGATAATTTTGGTGTCAAAATTTTGAATAATACAAATCCTCTCAGGCTTCATTAGCTACTTCCTGTTTGTGGTTTTTAGGCTAACGGCAGAATTTTTTGAGTTTTTCATCATTTCTCATCTTTCTCTGAGTGACGGAAATATCTGCCTGTTAGTATTTAAAGAATTGGCTTTTGTGTTTTGTATTTAGTAAGTGAAATGTTTCTCAGTTTCATTTGTTCCAGCAAGTTCTGCGACTGTTGTGCTAACTGTTAGCATGTCAATGGGTTTTCACATACAAGTTAGCATTAAGCTAGCGGGACTTTTTTTTTCATAATGCATGTTGTGATTTATGCATGTTGTGATCGTGGTGAAGAAGGAGCTGAGCCAAAAGGCAAAGCTCTCGATTTACCGGTCAATCTACGTTCCCACCCTCACCTATGGTCATGAGCTTTGGGTCATGACCGAAAGGACAAGATCCCGGATACAAGCGGCTGAAATGAGCTTCCTCCATAGGGTGGCTGGACTCCCTTAGAGACAGGGTGAGGAGCTCAGTCACCAGGGAGGAGCTCGGAGTAGAGCCGCTACTCCTCCACATCGAGAGGAACCAGCTGAGGTGGCTCGGACACCTCTTTAGGACGCCTCCTGGACGCCTCCCTAGGGAGGTGTTCTGGGCATGTCCCACTGGGAGGAGACCCCGGGGAAGACCCAGGACACGCTGGAGAGACTATGTCTCTCGGCTGGCCTGGGAACGCCTTGGGATCCTCCCAGAGGAGCTGGAGGAAGTGTCTGGGGACAGGAAGTCTGGGCATCCCTGCTGAGACTGCTGCCCCCGCGACCCGGCCCCGGATAAGCGGTAGAAAATGGATGGATGGATGGATGGATGGATGGATGGATGGATGGATGTTGTGATTTACTGTGTTTTACGGCGTCTCTTCTGTGTGGAAAGCAGAATTCAGCCTTTACGTGATGAATCTGCCAGTCAGGAGACACACCTCTTCTCCAGAGCTCTGTTTCACTGATAAAGCTTCTTCTCTCCTCTTCCAACCACATTTATGCTCTATGCACATACATCTTCAATTCAATTCAATTCAATTCAATTCAATTTTATTTATATAGCACATTTAAAAAACAACTTCCGTTGACCAAAGTGCTGCACAGCAATACAGAAGTAAAAGAAAAGGATAAAATAACTAAATAAAATAACAGGCTCAGCTAAACATAATAAAAAAAAAAAACAAAAAAACAAAAAACACAGATAAGACAAATAAGACACCAAGAATATACTCCGGTTTTGCTAGTGTTTAAAAGCCTTTGAGAAGAGGTGTGTTTTTAGTCTGGATTTAAACTGTCCCACAGACTCAGAGGACCTGACATCTCGGGGGAGGCTGTTCCAGAGGGTGGGCGCTGCTACAGAGAAGGCTCTGTCACCCCTGGTTTTAAGCCTGGCTTTCGGCTTAAAAATCGGCTTATACATCTATAGCTCCTCAGCCACTGTGCTGATTGGTTGTTAGCCCTGCAGGCTTTGAGTCTACCCAATCAGCTGGAGCTGTGGGCGGGACAATGCTGGAGGCTGAGGACACTCCAGGCAGAAGATGCTGCATCTGAGCCAAAATAATCTCTTATTGATCTCTTATCGGCTGTCGGATTGAAAAAAAATGGCAGATGCTGATATGCACCAAATGCTTAATATCGGTGATCCCTAATATATATCAAAATATCAGAAGCAATAAATAGAGAATGAGCTTTATTTTGAAAATGGTAAAACAGAATGAAAGAGAAATAACTGCGGCGAAATCAGAACATCAGAAATGTTTTCTCATCAGAGTTGAACTGTTTGTTGTTACAAGAGCTGAATGAATGCAGAGACGATCAGGTGGACATTTATGGACTCTTGGAGACTCATTTATCACGAAGGCTGCAGTTGTGTGGAGGAAAAGCACTAACAGGTGTGTGTCGTGGTATTCAGGCCACACTGGACCCAGTTTAGCCCCGACTGAGGGTCAAACTGATGTAAATGAGCTTTTAATCCGGAGCTGCATTCTCTGCAGCTACCTCCTTTATCCCCCTCATCCTGGTCTGAGCTGCAGGCCCCGCCGGACCCCCAGGCTCCGGCCCCCCAGGCTCCGGCCCCCCAGGCTCCAGCCCCCCAGGCTCCTGCCCGCCAGGGCTCCGGCCCCCCAGGCTCCGGCCCCCCAGGCTCCAGCCCCCCAGGCTCCTGCCCCCCAGGCTCCGGCCCCCCAGGCTCCAGCCCCCCAGGCTCCAGCCCCCCAGGTCCTGAAGCAGGAACCCCGTTGTCTGATCTTCTGTCCATCAAGCCTCCGCCTCAGGCCCCAAATACGCCCGTCTGCTGGAAGCCCTGCCCGTCACTGTCTGGACTTCCCATCAGGCATTGCTGTGTGAGCCCCGCTGTGGTATGACCACACACTGAACACACACACGCACACACACACACACACACACACACACACACACACACACACACACACACACACACACACATTCCTGTCAGCATCATGAAGGATGCATGCTCCTCAACATGTGTGACTGTTCTGCCACACCTGAAACTGAACGCTCCTTCTGTGTGTGTGTGTGTGTGTGTGTGTGTGTGTGTGTGTGTGTGTGTGTGTGTGTGTGTGTGTGTGATAGAAGCGGCTGTTGCTGGTGGATTACTGTTGCCATGGTTTCTTCTGTTTTGATCATTCTTATATAATGTTATTGGTGACTGGCTGCTGTGAGAAATGAACACACGCACACACACACACACACACACACACACACACACACACACACACACACACACACACGCTGGGCCTGTGTCAGTGAATGCTGCTCACCACCCCCTCATCCTCGTCCTTCTTGAAGAGAGCAGCCTGAGGACAGAGCTCTCCTCTCCTTCTGGTCCTTGTCCTGGTCTCAGCTCTTCGTCCTCGTTAGTCCCTCCTCATCCTCTGCCTTTGGCTCCGCCTCCCCCTCCTCCGACCTCTTTTCAGCCTGGTTGTCCCCGTTCGCTCCTGTCCTCTCCTCTCCGGCCCCCGTCTCTTCAGTCCACTCCGTCTCTCTCCAGTTATCGCTCTATTGATTTTCTCCGTTCCTCTGCCGTCAGATCTCCATATCTCTTCATTCACACTGATTCCATCCTGCTCCTGGCAGGACTGTTCTCATTTTCTCTATCTCACACACACACACACACACACACACACACACACACACACACACCTATCTCCTGCTACCTCCGGCTCTGGCTGCTCTCACAGGTGTGATTAATAATGATCTTTTCCCTCCATCTTGCCTGACACAGGTCCTGTCCATCCTGTCCGTCTCGGCTGAGTCCTGCTGTCTCTCCTCCTCCTCTGTGCTGAAGTCAGACGTCCAGCTGTGTCCTCGGAGTGAGGAGGAGTGTTTTTGCCTTCAGGGCGTCGCTGCAGTTTGTCGGACAAATCGCTGATAAAGCTGTTTCCCACCGACGTTATCGAAAAGACATCCACCGTGTGTGTGTGTGTGTGTGTGTGTGTGTGTGTGTGTGTGTCAGCGCCGTGCAGCAGATCGCAGTGTTTCTCTCCACGCTGCCTTTCCAAGGCGCTTGCCTCTGAGATGTCCTGATAGCAGTCACTCGCCCTCCAGTCCTCCAGAACGTTCTCCGTCTCCATCAGCGGAGTGGTGAACCGGCACTGCTTACTGCGGGAAGCATGGTGTTCATATTGTGTTTAACTTTAATTTCAGCCGCCCTGGAGATCAGTTGAAGTCACTGACGGTTCCTCCCACCTCAGATCGTGAACCCAGTCTGCTGCTGGAACCTGGTTTCGTCACGTTCTGGATGTTTCCCATGAAAAGTGCAGCAGACTGGAGGCTGTCGGAGTCTGCTCAGGGATGAGTCCATCACTCTCAGCGTCTCAGTCACAGTTTTTGTGGTCCGTGAGCATAACGGCTTGGATCCTACTCTGTTTCTGGCTTCCTGAGATGAAAAGCATCCCATGATTTACTGACCATCTACCAGAGACGGGAAGCTGTCTGGACATGACTTTATTCCTCTCTCTGAGTGAGGATGTGTTGAAGAAGAGCGTCAGCTGATCAGTCAGTGCCGTGGAGGGCTCTGTCCAGGTCCTGGGACAGAGGGAGACTGACCGAGATCCATGTAACCTGCTTCATTCAGTGTTCATGTCAACAGATCCAACCGTCTCTCTGCTTCCATCAGACGGCCGTGGACACAAGTTATTTCTGAGGATTTTGTCCATTAGTCTTGTTCATCCAGGAAAGACAAATCTGACCTGCTGTTAGTCTGATCCTCGTCTTTATTCTGTTGTCTTTAGATGTACTTTGTTTTTCTGTGACAGATCCAGATGTTCACGGAGGCTCTGAATGTTGTTCTTGTTTTGTGACGCTATGAAACATTTAATTAATTAAGCATCAACATTAAAACTGTTTCAGTTTAAAGCACTCCTCCAGTTTAAAGGCTAAACCCTCACCATCTGTTTGGTCATGATCAGCTCTTCTTTATCTTCTACTTTATCTAGGGAGAAAAAAACATTCATTTTTAGTAAATCTGTCTGTCAAAACATGACTGGCAGTGGTGCAACAGTTAATGTAAATCTGTGTCTTTCGCTGCTGACAGAGGGATCTACTGTTGTAAAATAAGGAAAGAGTCAATGAAATGTTCTTTAGCTGTGATGTTTACTTTGATTTGGTGATCATGTCAATAGAAATTACACAACAGCTACATGTTTACATGTTAGGTTCCACACTCTTAGATTGGATAATTGCAACTTAGTATATAAAAAAAAACTTAAACTGACTATAAATATTCACTAGCCTAAACATTGCAGCAGACATGAATCCAGGACTCCACCCAGCAGAGGATGAAGAGGAAGACGAGCCCAGACCCAGAGCCAGACCTCCACAGCAGGAGGACCCGTCTGTAAACCTGAGCAGGACGGTGAGACGCGTGAGAGGCTCTGATGAAGCAGAGCATGGTTCAGAAGACAAGAAAAGTAACGACTTTATTGATCAAATTACAATCACTTTTTTCTAAACACCATGTCTCCTTTCTCCACCTGGAACCAGAGTCAGAGCAGCCATGACCAGAGGAATAAAGGAAGCATTGTATATCAAACCTTCTAAGGAAGGAAGAAGGCTTCCGGGGCGACAGTAGCTCAGTTGGTAGAGCAGGTCATCTTATAACCGGAAGGTTGGTGGTTTGATCCCCGCTCCCGCAGGCGTAAAACTGTTGTTGTGTCCTTGGGCAAGACACTTCACCCATGTTGTGAAAGTAGTGAGAGTGAATGGTTGGTGGTGGTCGGAGGGGCTGATGGTGCAGCTTCGCTTCCGTCAGTCTGCCCCAGGGCAGCTGTGGCTACAGCAGTAGCTTACCACCACCCAGTATGGAGTGAATAAATAATGTAAAGTGTCCTGGAAAGTGCTGTATAAAACCAATGCATTAAGGAAACAAGAGCTTTATCAAAAGGCTGTGTGGTTGTAACTGTCAGAGCAGCAGGCTGAATGTTTTACACCAGAAACGTCTTCCTGGACAGCAGGACAGAGCGACTGTCAGGAGCAGAGAGCAGGACGGATCGCTGTGGAGCTACGAAGCAACATGTCAGTCTGTAGATCTGCACTTTCTGCACTGCAAATCAGTCTGTTACTTTTCCACAGCGGAGTCAGGAAGCTGAAGGACCCAGCATTCACTGTAGACTCGTAGTGTTTTCTCTCTGTGATTGCACCACTTTTCCAAACTGAGAACTGTGGGTGTGTTTGTGCCGGTCGTCTGCCATGACGGAGCTGGGAGCTTTGGAAAAGGTTCCACAACACAACGCAGTGTTTCTGCCTCCATGGAGGCTCATCCCCAGATTCTGAGCAGGTAGAGCCGCTGATGTCTGCTTCAGCCATGTTTGAGCAGCTGCATTATAAAACCACAGCACCAACTAGTGGCGTGGAATGGGAACTGCAGCGCTCCTGGTGAAACACAGAAGAAATCCCTTCCGCTGAGACGTCTGGCCTGTTGAGAGAAGACATCAGCTTGACTCCTCAGTCTGCAGGAGAAACTCAGCTGCTTGAGTAGGAAATGGTTAAAAAACAATTCCACTTTATAACCAGAGATTCCCCAGTGTGGGAACAACTCACCGTGACTCCTTCCATCCAGTAACCCTGGTGCATTGAAAATGTATGGAAACAGGAAAGATCATGTTGTTTAGGCTGAAATGTGAAAGCGAGTTCCAGATTGAAGACTTCTCAGCGTGTGGCACCAGCGCTGACAAACCAGCAGATAAAACCAGCCAGTACAGATTCCAGACTCTCGGTACTTGGTCCAGGACCAAAAACACAGGAACCATTCATCAGGTGGCAGAGCGACAGCTCCGAGTGTAATGAGTGTGTGTCAGCTGGATGTGTCAATATCGCTGTTAACACACTTTATTACAGCGATAATATATCAAGCTAACACTGCCAAGTGACCACAACACCTATTTATTGCACCCTGAAGTGCTGCCAGAGGAGCCGCGGCCATTTGTGAATGAGACCGAGGAACCAGAGACATATGTAGCAGAAGACTGACACACCGGTCCTCCTCCCACAGACTCAAGCTGCAGCGATGTGAGCGTGTCAGAACGCTGTGTGTGTGTGTGTGTGTGTGTGTGTGTGTGTGTGTGAGTGTGTGTGGTGGTTGCTTTAGCTCGCTGGGTCACGGTGTGGAGGAGCGGCTCCGGTTCTGATCACCTGTCCCACATCTCCAGCCTCGTCCTCCACCGCCGCTCTGCACCCACATCACGTCCCCCCCTCCTCTGTTACCCCCCTCACCCCCCTCCTCTGTTACCCCCCCTCACCCCCTCCTCTGTTACCCCCCCTCGCCCCCCCTCCTCTGTTTGTCTCTCTGCTCATGCTTCACATTACCCCTCTCTGATATCTCCCACATGCCCCTCATCTATTCTCCTCTCCCTCCTCATCCTCGTCTGCTCGCCACCCTGCTCACGTCCACGTCTGTTTCCACTGATAAGACTCTCTCTCTCTCTCTCACACACACACACACACACACACACACACACACACACACACACACACACACACACACACACACACACACACACTGATAACAATGCTGCATTGCCAACCCGGTTAGCGCTGCAGCTAACTGCTATTTTATCTTCAGTCAGTATTCCGGCGGCGGTCCGTCTGTCCGTCTGAATGACAGACGGCTGCAAGAGCCAGGATGCTCTGGGAGAGGGAAGGTGCAGCGACACTGGACCGTCCACACCGTCCACACCGTCCACTGTCACACATCCACCACTGGGAGTTCCAGTTCTTCTGTTCCAGCTGTTGGTCTGGTTCTGACGGCGAGTTTCAAGCTTCTCAGCTTCATTTTGTGGCGACATGAAGCTGATCTGAGACGATGAGCAAAGAGAGTTCAGTGAAATTATTATGATTTTTAAATAGTTTCAGCCAAATGTCTCAGATTCAAATGAGTTCCAGTAGTTTTAAAAAATTATTTCTGAAAATGTCAGATTTAATTGAATTTTAAATGACACAGATGATTTTTTAAAGATTTTTTCTTCCTTTTTACACATTTAGTAGAAAACTTTTGCTGAACTGACAAATGCAAAATGTCAAATGGAATAACTCGTTTTTTAATTTCAAAAAATAAAAAGTATTCCAGTGAAAACAGTTTGTAAAACATTATCACTGGGTGACATTAAGTCAGAGTTCAGGAGGATCCTGCAGCTGAAACCTGAGTCTCAGTCCAGCCGAGGCTCTCAGGCTGGGTCAACTGGTTCAGGGTCGGCCTCTTTAAAGCTGCTGTGACCTCTGACCTGCAGGTAAACCCTCGGTTCTCCTGAGCTGATGGTCCAGCAGCTCCTCATCTGGAGCTCCAGGACTCTTCTCTCCTCCGTAGCTCAGAATTCTTCCTGTTTCTCTTCTTCTCACAGCTTTGGAAGCTTCCCAGCAGGAAGTCAGCGACCTGGGAGCAGAACCTTGTGAGAGTTTCCTCCAGGGTCTCAGTGAATCAGAGAGGAGACGCTCCGGGACTCCAGCCTCGTGGATCCTCAGGAATGAAGGATTTAATAGAAACTCTTAATACATGTGAAGATGTTGATTACATGTGAGGAGGTCAAATCCCAGTCCGACGTGCACGAAAGCACTGCGGTGCACTGAGACTAGCACAGCATTGTGGGTAAAGGTTGGTGGAGCGAGCCGTGCGCTTTACCTCTGTAAAGAATCTGTAGGTTTTAAAAGAAATGTAACAGTTAATGTCATTAAAAGTCATTCTTCTCATGAATCCGGATCCTCAGACGTCGTGTTTCTGGTTGAACCAGACTCAGAACGAGCAGCAGTGCGAGTCGTGACGGCCGGCGTTTCCCCGGATTGGATTACTTGATGGGGAATAGCGTGCGTCACATGAGACCTGCCTGGTATTTTCACGAGAGCGGCCGTCCCCACTCCTCTAATTCCCCGGGCTTTGGAGCGTCTGCCGTCTCAACAGGCTGAAATGCAGAGAAGTTGCCAAACACAACAGTGATGAGCGAGGCCGTGATCAGTTCCTCTGCAGACGACGAGCCTCACACGTCCTGCTGACAAAAAAACAATCTTTAAGTCATTTGAATATCTGAAGTGAGAGGATAAATCTTCTCCAACAGCAAAACTCTGCTTCTGAGCATCCGGAAGTCACTGAGACTGAAGAAACGCGTCTTCATCAGACTGCCGACTGGATTCCTCTTATTCCTTCATGCATGAGGAGGAAGAACGGACTGTATGAGTCTGTTATGCTGAGATCTGAAGCAGGACAGGTTTTAAGAATGGCTGCTCCTCATCTCAACGCTGAAATCAGGTATTTCACCACAGCCACGCCAGAAAATGGCTTTTTTAGTCACGCTGCAGCAGAACAGCAGGATCCATACTGAGATGAGATTGCACACAGCTGGACTCCATTTAGCTCCCCCCCCCCCCCCCCCCCCCCCCCCCCCATTTAATTCCTTTTTTAAGAGATTTGTCTTTTATTGTGGCGATCCTGTGACTCCATACAGATCGAGCTTCATTCCAAGTCCAGGTGTTGTTTAAACCTGGTTGTTTGCTTGTCGTCCTTGTTTTAATGCTTCTGGCTGACGGAGCGCTGAACACACTGCTGGCAGTGAAAACCTCTCAAGGCCAAACCGGGATCGCCACCTCGATTACATGTTGGCCGGTTTTCATGCTCCAGGCTTGGTCTCAGTTGGTTTCAGCCTGTACAGGGTTGGGGAGAAACGGATTACATCTAACGATACAAAAAAAGTGTAACTGTAATCCATTACAGTACATTAAAAAATATGTAATCTCATTACAGGTATATCTGATAAAAACACAAATTACTAGTAGAGCGGATAAGAGCGATGTTTGTGACAAATCGTGCATATTGTGACACAAGCACGAAATTTGGCATGGTGGTTCCAAAGAGGTTACTGATCAAATCCGATTGGCCATTTGAAAATCCAAGATGGCGGCCATTTTTCAAGATGGCTGCCAACTTGGCCTAAAAAACTGATTTATTCATTGTAAATATATTTATGTGACCAATTTCAATGATCTCGGCATCTATTTTCAAGTCTCCTGAACCCGATTTTGCTAGTCTAATAACAGTATGTTTGATATTTTGGCTTATTTCGCAGCATTAATTATGTTTAGGGTAACTCCAACACTAGCAGCTGTACTGCCGACCTTACAGGTCCTTGGTCTTGAGAATATGTGGATTGTCCATGGATCAGGAGCCAGTGTATGATGGAATGTTTCACACAGCTTGGTTTCATGGGTCCACCTTGCTGATCTGCTTTTTATTTGTACTGGAGCTGACTATGCACCGAGGTTTGTTATGCCTTTATGTTGTCTTATATATTTATGTTATGTATGAATGTGAACCTACTGCACACTGAATCGCCCTCCAAGGGACAAATGAATAAAGTGAAATCTGAAATCTGAAATCTGCCAATGACTGGAATGGAGCAGATATTACACTCATTTATAATGACAATTTGATAAATCCTGTTCCATGAGCCAGATGCCTCTGAACGACGGTCCAGAACCTGACCAGACCAATGACGGTTTTGGATTTGCTATACATTGATTTGCATTGCTCCATAAGTTTTGCATTGATAGTCACAGTTCTGCTATTCGTCTGTAATTCTTCTTGCCTATACAGACACAGTAATGTAGTCACGACTCAGTTGCTGAGCAGTTTGCAATTGTTTACTTTTTTCCATACATTAGTGCCGTCCATTTTGAGTCCAGCGTTCCAATGTTTGAAGTCGTTGAGGGTGAATATTGTGGATTTCTGCATGATATTTAAAGGGATACTTCAACATTTTGGCAAATTGGCCCATTTAGCACAATTCCTTAGTCATTTCGAACAGCATACTTACTTTTTTTGTGAGGCTGAGCTGTTCTTTATCCAGAGGTGAGTCGGGGAAGGCTTTTGGGACGGACACAATGGAAGTGAATGGTATTTTTGTTCCCCCTTGTCAAACTCATCAAATACACAATCCAACAACCCCAAAACACTTTGGTGGACACGTTATAATCCGCATATTCACTACGCTGTGAAATATTAATGCAAAATTACCAGATTGAGTTGTTTATGCGAAGATTGCTAAGACGGAACTACTTACTAAACATGGCGTCTGGGCGTAGTGATTTCAAAAGAAAAAGTAGTTCCCAGTATTTGCTTCAGTGTCGTAACGCTACAATATTATTTGTTGGTGTTCCACAGCGTAGTGAATGTGTGGATTATAACGTGTCCACCAAAGTGTTTTGGGGTTGTTGGATTGTGTATTTGATGAGTTTGACGAGGGGGAACAAAAATACCGTCCACTTCCATTGTGTCCGTCCCGAAAACCTTCCCCGACTCACCTCTGAATAAACAACAGCTCGCCCTCACAAAAACAGTAAGTATGCTGTTCCAAATGACTAAGGAATTGCGCTAATTGGGCCAATTTGCCAAAATGTTGAAGTATCGCTTTAATTCACGATCATTCTTAGACAGTGACTTAGTTTCCCCCCAATTTGAGACTAGTCTGGTGAAGTTTGTGCTTCCGTTCCAATGCTGCGCATTGTTTCAAATTCAGTCGTGTGTAACTCAGCATTAACAGACATAGTTTACGTCCAATTTGAGACTCGTAAATTGGACGTTTTATTTGACAACGACTGTTGTGAATTTTTAGAGTTACATGTTCCATCACTTCTGTGAAGGTGCAGACGATGTCTGATCATGTTGACACTTGTCTGGTATGTTTCGTTATACTTTATATTCATTATACCTGCAATATTGTGAATTTTGTATATATAGTTTGATTTCTGATGCTATATTAAGTGAATCTTTTTTATCAGTGATTCTAGTACCATACTGTGATGTTTAGATATCTGTGAAAATGTGAAATTTCAATAAAACTTACACTCATCAGCGGCGTTCTTGGTTCTTTTTCTATGAAATAGGCCATATTACATCCCTATGATCACAAAATCATTGTATCTTAATTTGCGCAATTTTTCCATTATCTGCTCCACTATACTGAGAGGGATTACTTTAGAAAATCAGAATATACCAGAATTACAACAGACATACACGGTGAATACATACATTTTCACACTTAACAGCACAAACAGCAACATCTACATAGTTCCATAAACAATACATATCACAGATATGTAAAGGATAGACACCGCATCTACTGCTACCTTGGAGTCTCTACTGTTATATGAATAAAACAGCCTGTGATGCTGTGGATTTTACCACCTGCTGCTGGAGTCATGGCTGCTCCAGGGAGAGAAACTCTTTCTCTGGATGGAAACTTAGGCATCATTTTGTATTAAAGTCAGATGAGGCCCAGAACAGATGGAAATTCTGCCTCCCAGCTGTGAAAATGCTCTCAACATCCAGGAACTCATCATCAAGCCTGAAGAAACATCTACAGGTATGAAACACACCTGAACTCACAGTGAAGCTAAAGTGTTATTAGCCTGCTAACCTGTCAGGAACCTGCTAACCTCTCAGTAACCTGCTAACCTGTCAGGAACCTGCTAACCTGTCAGTAACCAGCTAACCTGTCAGGAACCTGCTAACCTGTCAGGAACCTGCTAACCTGTCAGTAACCAGCTAACCTGTCAGGAACCTGCTAACCTGTCAGTAACCTGCTAACCTCTCAGGAACCTGCTAACCTGTCAGTAACCTGCTAACCTGTCAGGAACCTGCTAACCTGTCAGGAACCTGCTAACCTGTCAGGAACCTGCTAACCTGTCACAGAACCACAGCCTCACCAGGCTGAACTCAGAAGAATCTGATGGAGACAACAATATCTTCAGCCTGGATGGAGGATTTACTGGAGACTGCATGTTTCCTTCTGTGACTGAGGAATGAATCAACTCTGAACTCTTGAAAAAGCATGGCCGACCTGAACACAAACCCTGCTCCTCCCTGCAGCAGTACAGCCACACAGCAGACTGAGGACAGAGTAGAAATGTGTGTTAACACTGTCAGCCCGGCTCCTGCTGCTGCTGCTGGACTGCAGAGCTAGAGGAACACAGTCTGAACTGATGGAGCTGATCCTGGGTCAGAAAGAAATAAAGTCAGGTTCTCAGTAGGTTTAGAGGTTAAAGGTCATGTTTGTATGAATTGGGGCTGAACACAGAGTTCAGCAGAGCTCATCACACTCAGAGCATTTCGTGTTTGCTGTGTGTAGAGTCGCCAATGCGCCGTGAGGATGACACATTGTATTTGTCTGTCTTTATTTTTTATGTTTGCTGGTGAAGTAATCTAAAAGTAACTAAGCGTAGTCTGATACTTTAGTTTTTAATAGAATTAATATGAGTAAGTTACTGATTACATTTTTTTGACAAGTAACTTGTGATTGTACCAGATTACTCTCTTAAAGTAACCCTCCCAACCCTGAGTCTGTCTCATAGTTTTCATGGAAAAACATTTAAAGCAAATGTGGATGTGCAGAATATTAAAGGATAAACTGTTTTTGGTGTAATTTGATTGACTTTGTTTGGATTTAGGAAAACAAGAATGTGGCTAAGTGCGTGGCTGTTAGCATGCGGCTGCTGCTGCTGGTCATGTGACGGTTGCTAGGCGTCCAGTAATGATGTCACAGCCTTTGATCTGTGACATCATCAAGGCAGGCTTCTCTTCACGGTTCCTCTCTGCTTTTCGCTCCACTTTCCGACTCACCTTTGAGCGAGAGACCCGGGTTTTCCAGAGCAGAGCGACGTATCGAGCAGAGATTCACACAGAGCCAACAACTCCAGCGTTCACCTGTTTCCCAACAGTAACGAGGGCATTGAGAGACAGCATGAAGAGAGGTCCAGGTGAGAACCAGTCAGAATGAGGACTGATCTGAGTCTACTGGAGAAAAATCACACTTCACACATTTAAATCCACTTTAAAACGCATAGCAAACTGAAGGAGACGCTACAGGAAGTACCAGTCTCTAAAACCTGCTCCTAACGGGTCTAAATGAGTGAAAAAACAGGCTGAAACACTTCCTACTGCACTTTATTCATCAAAATACTTCAGAGCTACATCCTACATCACAGGACAAAGCTGAAAATACTCATTCCTGATGAATGTCGTGTGTCAAACACTTAAACAGCAGAGCAGGAATGTTTCTTCAGCGTTAGCTTCATCTGTCTCACGTCTCGCAGCTCAAATCCATCCTGATGTGCACATCAGCTGGAGTCCATGCTGTTGGATGTTAGATGATCCATGTTTCGTGTTGGACGGACTGTTCCTGACACACTGACTGAACACACGTTCTCTCTGCTTCCCTACAGGCCTACATCTGAAAGGAGAGCTTCTCTTCGGCCCGAACTCCTCCATGTACGCAGTGGTGGACGTGATCGGCGAGGGCAGCTTTGGCAAAGTGTCCAAATGCCTGAGGCTTGAAGACAAGCGGGTCGTGGCGGTCAAAGTGCTCAAACGGGCCAATGAGGATACCAAGAAGGAGGTAGGTGTTTGGACCAGTGGAGATATTTCCATGCTCACACTGATTCTTCCACAGCAGGAATGTGAACATTAGTTGTTATTGCTGGACTCAGAGACGTCTTCCTCTTTTCTCCACAGCTGCGTGCCTTAAAGGCCGTCTCTGTTCTGGATCCCGACCGGGCCAACATCATCCGGTTCTTTGAGCACTTTGAGGATATGGGGCGCACATGTCTGGCCTTCGAGATGCTGGACATGGACCTGCACAGCCTCTTGGAGAGACGGCAGTGTGTTCCGCTGTCATCTCACGAAATCCGCCCGATCGCGAAACAGGTGCGTAATCTGTTGTTCTGCACATTTCCCAATGCTCAGGAGAGAGAGAGCGTCCTCGTCCTCACAGCGTCACTGACCTGACCTGTCATTCTTTGTCTCTGCAGCTTCTGGTGGCTCTGGACGCCCTGAAAGGTCTGAGGGTCCTGCACACCGACATCAAGCTAGATAACATCATGCTGGTGGACGCAGTGAACCAGCCTTTCAGGGTCAAGCTCATCGACTTCGGGCTGGCTGTACCAACATCTGCAGTCCGGCCCGGAGCTGTTCTCCAGCCCAGAGGGTACAGGTGGGTTTCCCTGCACAGACCCGAGTCTTCTTCTAAAGCTGAATGTTGACTCCTCGCAGTGATCCAGAACGTTTCTCACATGTCGTTGCTGTCTTCCCTCCTCAGAGCCCCAGAGGTCTACCTCGGCCTGCCCGTCACCGAGGCCATCGACATGTGGGGGCTGGGCTGTGTGCTGGTGGCCCTGTACCTGGCGGAACACCTGTTTCCCATCACCTGTGACTACCTGATGGTAGGTCTGCTTCCTCCAGCATGTCTCCACAACCACGTGCAAACCTTGTAAAGACTCTCAGCTGATGTGTGTGTGTGTGTGTGTGTGTGTGTGTGTGTGTGTGTGTGTGTGTGTGTGGTTTGTGTTTGCAGATGAAGTGCATGGTGAAACTCCTGGGCCAGCCACGGGACCAGGACCTCCGGGATGGTCTGTCCTCCCGGTATTTCTTTATAAAGGAGGCTGGTGACGAGTCACGGTGGAGGCTGAGGGTAAAGACATCTGCACTTTTTGACTGAAGCCGATTTGATCATTTTCCGTCAAGACTTCTAAAACTGTTGTGACTCTGTTTCTTCAGACTGAGAGAGAGTTCATGGAGGTGACTCACGTCATTCCTAGACGTTGGCCTGGCTTCTTCAACGTCCTGGACTGCTTGGAGGATCTGATTGATGTAAGTCCTCTCTGCTGTGCTGTTGGAGTCAGTCAGTGGTTTAACAGTTTACATCACTTTTCCCGTGTTTCCAGTCAAAGATTTAAATAATCAGACTTGTGCAGAAAGAAGGAAATCCGCTGATCTGACTCTGTTTCCAAACCCAGATCCAACCAAACCAAGAGGCTGCTGAGCTGAGGGACAGCAGGGCCTTTTTTGACCTCCTCAAAGGGATGCTCCAGGTGGACAGGGAGCTCAGAGTCACCCCGGCTGAGGCTCTGCAGCACCCCTACATCACCATGAGCCACCTGAGCGGGGATCCCAGCAGCACCCAGTAGTAAGTAGCTGTTTGTTTGTTCACGTATGAAGCTCCGCTGCCGTGTTGTTTCTGAGAGAATCACTAACTGTCCTTCTTCCTGCAGCCTGATCACCTGCCAGAGAGCAATGGCCGTCTGTCCAGCGGAGGACACGCTGGACGGAGAGACAACAGCTGAGGTTCCTGAGGTGTGTCTGGACCCTGAAGGCTCAGCAGACCAGAAGGCGTCTCCGACCCCTGATAGCTCTGCAGACCCTGAAGGCTCTGCAGACCAGAAAGCATGCCCAACCCCCCATAGCTCTGCAGACCCTGAAGGCTCTGCAGACCAGAAAGCGTCTCCAACCCCTGATAGCTCTGCAGACCCTGAAGACCCTGCAGACCAGAAGACGTGTCCGACCCTCGACAGCTCTGCAGAGCCAGAAGGTTGTGGGGCCCACCAAAGCCCTGTGGCCGCTGAAGAGTGTCCGGCCCCTCAGAGCCCTGCGGCCAGTCCTGGACGCTTCACTAAAGTTCTGAAGAGGATCCGCAAAACATTCAGACAGATCAGATCCAGCTTCAGCTGCTGCCTCCACCCCCCAGCAGAGGACTGAAGCCTGGAGGAACTTCACCAGGCTGCACTCTGCCTCCGCCTGAGAGACCACAATCTGCACTGGAAACCCACCGCTTCTCACAACACAACCGCTACAACCCCAACGACACGCTGCAGCGAAGCCATCCTGCTGAAGAGAGGAAGTAGAGGCTGCTCGACATCCGCCTGAGGACCTGCAGGCAGCGCAGAGGGCAGCACAGAGGGCAGAGGGCAGAGGGCAGCGCAGAGGGCAGCACAGAGGGCAGAGGGCAGAGGGCAGAGGGCAGAGGGCAGAGGGCAGGCCGGCTGTGTGTGCGCTCGCTGCCTCCATCCTTTGCTGCTACGCCATGAACGCTGCCTCAGCTCCAGCCCAGCAGAGAGCGGCACAGGATGCAGACTGCAGGAGAAACCTGCTGGATGAAGCCTGAGGCTGGGGGAGAACGGCTGCACATGTGAAAACAGGAACAGACTTTATGTGTGTATCCACACACACACGTATACACACCGGAGCTGATCTACTGAGGATTAATACGAAACGTATAAAAAAAGATCTTGAATAAACAGACTGACCTTCATGAATGTGGAACATGTGAACTGAGTTTCAGACCATCAGGAGGAAAACATTCAACACAGTGAGATTTACAGGATCAGGGCAGACCACATGGTTTTAAAAAGCGGCTCAGCTGGCAGTGGTGAGAAGCTTTTCCTCACCTGAATCTCTTCAGTAGCTCTTTTCACCACAGCATGACGGTTTTCACTCATCTTCTTCATATTGCTGTCAGCCAAATGTCAGGTTCATCAATGGTCATACGCCAACATTTATTTAATATGTATTACAGTTGACCCAGTTCTAGACAAAAAGTTACATTTTTCTATAACTAGAATCCTGATTTAATTGATCTGTGAGAAACAGGAACCAGATTTCTCTCAGTTCCTTGAAAACACTTCATATAATGTGTCATGAAAAGGCTGAAGACAGACAGTAAAGATGTAAATGCACTCAGATATGGTTATTAAACGCCTGCACACACGTGTTGGACTGCATGAACAAGCTGAGTCACAGCTTCAGGGAATCTTCTGCAGCCAGCTGACCCTCGACCGTCAGTGCGAGCTACAAGCAGTCATGTGATGAAGACAGCCAGTTTATTTTTTTTAAATACAAGAGCTTCACAAATCCAAGAAAAACGTCAAATTAAAGTTCGCAGCTCAGCAAGAAGAGAAACGATCAATGAAGTTCACAAATGAACATTTGTTTGTTTCTTCCCTGTGAGCTCTTTTCAGTGAAGCAGCAGAAAAACACCAGCTGCTCCTCCGGTCCTCCACCAAACGGACCAGCGTCGGATCAGGAACTCTCTCTGCCTGTCCTGTCCTGAACTCAGACGGCCTCCAGGGAACCAGTCCTCAGCAGCCGGCAGAGGAACAGGAAGCTGAATGTGAGGACGGTTCATCCTGGAATCCAGGGTGAGACGCTGAGAGGTGAAATGCACACCAGGCCTCTGGCACTGTCCACAACACTGTCACTTTGCCTTCCTGATGCTTCCTCTGATCAGCAGAGCTGTGATCAGTCGCCACTGTGGCTCCTTCAGACTGACGGCAGTTTCTGCTCACAGATTCACGTCCGCCAAATCTTACACTTATTTTATCTACATTATCTGAATTTATCTACATTCACAATTATTCTGTGTTTTTATCAGAAAGAAGCACACTTGTTGTTTCTTTATAGGTAAAAATAATAATAACAAATAAAACTGTGTGAATACAAACTGCTGAAGAAGAATTTTTCTCAACTTAAGTTTAGATTAAATGTGTGTTTCCTGTTTGTGTGTCGGACCGGGGCTCAGTGTGTGTGTTTCAGCTGGAGGTTCAGTGTCTTGCTCAATAACACTCCAGCATGTGGAGATGGGCACTCAAACCAACAACCTTCTGGCTGTGAGACAACCACTGCCAACCATGCCACAGTTGCTCTACATGTGTTTCTCTGTGTTTTCCTTGTGTTTCTGTGTTTTCTGCGTGTGTGTGTGTGTGTGTGTGTGTGTGTGTGCTGCTCAGATTGCCTCGGAGGCTGCAGTCGGAGGTGTTTGCTGAACCTCCACCAGGCACCGTGACTTTCTGGACCTCCGGCCTCGGGGTCAGAGGTCACACTTCTCTTCTCTGCAACGAGCTGCCAGCTGACCTCAGTCCAGTGAGTTTCTATCTGTGTGTGTGTGTGTGTGTGTGTGTGTGTGTGTGTGTGTGTGTGTGTGTGTGTGTGCTTCCACCTCGGCTGGCCATGATCTGATCCACTCCGACAAGGCAACAGGAACGAACAATAAAAATGTCTATTTTTCTTTTCTCTCTCTTCAGACTCCGGGACAGATGGGGGAGGGGAGGACACAGGAAACCTGCTGGATGTATGGAAGGATGAATGGATGAATGAACAATCAAATGGAGGAATGAATAGAGGATGAATGGATGATAAATGGATGGATGGATGGATGGATGAATGAATGGATGAATGAATGGAGGGACAGATGGATGATAAATGGATCAATAAATGGATGGATGGAGAGATGAATGCATGAATGTCATTTCCAAGACTTGGTTCATCACATGAATCCCTCCCTCTTTCCCTCTTGGTGTTGACACTGCAGGTTCGACCCTGGTGTTTTTTCTACTTGCAGAAAAGATTCAATCAAACTGATTCTAACTTTAACGTAGAATGGATCTTTTTTTTTCTTGGTTTTATTCCTGATCTGATTAACACTGCATTAAAATAAAGTATGATAGTCCATGTTATGAATCAGGAATTCTCTTACACTTAACTCAGGAACAATTAAAGGATTAAAGTACATTCATCATGTTTGATTCTGGACATTATTGGAGGAAAAACAACTCTTCTGCAATGTGCATGAATGTAAATGTCAAGGTGAACATTTAATGCAGTATCATCTGCGTACGAGGAGAAGGTCTCCTCTCTCAGACCCTGAGTGGAGCTTTACTGCTTCATATGCAAAAAAAAAAAAAAAAAAATGCTGGAAAAATGCTGACATTTCTAACCTGTGTCTTAGAAACAAGGACTTGATGCTGAGTGAGCGTTTTAAAAGCAGTTGAAGAGAACCGGAGGTCAGATCAGAAGGGGGGCAAACAGAAAACTACACAACACCAGTGTTTTATTAAAAATACGATCAATAATGTGGTGCAGACTGACTGTTTGAGTCTGAACAGATGAGCTGTCATTCCTTCTCTTTAAGTCATTTCATCTGTTGTTTGCCGTCCGCTCACGGAGCCTTCTCATTGGCTGTCTGTGGTGAACAGGTTCTATCCTCCCTCAGATGTTGGTCACTCTGATCATGACGCTCCTCTTCTCTCAGATCAGACTTTAAAGAAATGAGCATTATAGTGTCTGTATATCGTTTGTCAAGGCTGGAGAAAACAACAGACGGTATAAAGGAGGTGAAACTGGTCCAGATGTCGTCAGAAAATTAAAATCTGATTCAGGACGTTTCATTGAAGGAGCTGATCTCTCAGATACAACATGTTGACATGATTCTCGGTGCTGCGGTGAACCCTCAGGACTTCACCTGGGATTCGAGCTGTTTTCATGACTCCTGATGTTGATCATCCTCTCGGTGTGTTCACACGCCTCGTGCTGTTGGCGTTTTCTCCTCGTGTGTCGTTCCTGTCCGCCGATCCTCGTCCGCCTGGCTGTGCGGAGAGACCGGCTCTCCTCCGCCATACGCTCAGCCGGAGCAGAGAGACGGTGGCTGAGGAAGGGAGGGAAAGGAGGGGGCTGGAGGGAGATAAAGAGAGAGAGAGCGAGCGAGAGAGAGAGAGAGAGAGAGAGATGAAAGGCATGCTAAGCAAGAGCGAGGCGCTCATACTGAAGGAGGCAGCCGCCACAGCAACAGCACGCTCCTTCCCATCCTCCCTCTCTGCTCCCATAATCCCACATCCACGCCGGGGGAGATGGAGGGCGCCGTGACCCGCTGACGAGCTCCGACTGGAGGGGAGCGCGTCTGGTGTGAGCCCCCCTCTGCAGGAGGACTGGCTTTCTGCTGGATTTTCCTCTTTTTTGGTAGAGACAATACGGAGTGAAGGATCTGTGTGGGAGCTGGACGCAGCGAGTCGGGGAGCGAGGAGGGGATGAGGGCTCAGCCACACTGAGGGGGGGTCTGGACGGGGTCTGGACGGGGTCTGGACGGGGTCTGGACGGGGTCTGAGGGGGATCGGAGGGTCGGACGGATCACACGTGTGCGGCGACGTCTTCCAACTTGAAGGCCAAGAGGTGGAGAGCGAGAGCGGCTTGACATACGCACACAGCTGGACAGATGAGGGGGCATCAGGGAGCACGCTCCTGTCCTGGGTACGAGCACGCACACACACACACACACACACACACACACACACACACACACACACGCAGACATGCACGTACAGCTGCACCTGAACGCTCTGTGGTTTTTCCTACCGACACTCTTGAAATGCAACAGTGCGTGTTTGCTGAGCGTTGACGGCGACCGTCCCTGACAGGCTCCCACTCGCCCTGGCAGCCCGGCAGCCCAGGAGCTCCACATGCATGTGCGTGAGCCGGTGCTTCCTTTGCGCCTACTCCCTCTCAGTCCGTGAAGGTTTTTCAGTGGAGGAGGCGGTGACGGCTCCGCGAGCGGCGTTGCGTGCGCAGATGCCCCCCGCGGTGCCATGTTGTCATGTTGCAGGCTGGCAGACTCCACATTCCTCCTCGCATCGAGTTGGTCTCTCCCGTCGTAAAGTGCGCGGCGGTCTGAGCCGGGTTTAGCTCCGGACGCCGTGTGTGTAACCTGACATGCGTGGCCATGTGCCGTGTCACGTTGAGCCGGAGTAAATCTGGAGCGGGCGCCAGGTGTTGCAGCCTGCGGCCCCGGCTCTCCTCCTCCTCCACCTTCACTCATTTCCTCCTTCCAATTACAGACCGTCACCTCTGATTGTATCTTCAGCTTCTTTCATTTGCCCAGCAGTTATCTGGTCCTGGATCTGGTCCTGGATCTGGCCCGGTGGGCAGCGCGGCTGTGGCGGTGGAGCAGCTCACGGTCTTTTCCTGAAGCTCAGACCCCGGCGGCGGCTGCCTTCACAGATGGAGGGCAGATATGAGAATATGAGCTACCTGAGAGGACGGCGCCTCCTCAGGCCTCTAATCATGCAGCGTTCTCATTATTTCCTGCTGCTCATTAACTTGTTTGGGTTTCTAACTTTATCTCTGCTCACCGTCTTGTCTGCTGGAAGCAGAACAGGAACAAAGCTCTCCCAGACAGAGGGAGCTTCCTGTTGGTGTGTGAGAGACCTGAACCCTCCCTGAAACGCCAGCCTTCTCCTCTCACCTTCTAACCGGGCCTCCACCAGGCAGGTAGTGCTGGGGAGAAAGACACGATGGTAGAACGTTACATTAAATCAGACTGAAGTGATGGAGGACGGCGACGAGCCGCTGGGACTGAATCTGATGGAAAACTGATGGTTGACAGCCGCTGTGAGAAAGAAGGTGAAGCAGACAGGACGCCACACCAGGCTCTTCTGTTATCCCCTGGAAATAATCCTGCTGACTAACATGAAACATGCTTTTATTTCAGTATGGTCATGATGAAGTTAGATTGAACAGGACAGAACAGGGAGACTGTTCAGCATCCTGGAAATCAGTGCACAAAGACACAGTTCAAGCAAAAAAAACAAAAAAACAAAAAAAACAATATATTCATGATGAATTGACTTTTTCACTTTAACCTTAATCACTACAGTGTCTGATATAATGATCATGGTTCAAAATAAACCTGCGAAAGCGTCAACAGCATTTCAAATCACATTTCTTAAAATGGACCGAGTCACTGGAAACAGATTAAATTCAGTCAGTGTGAGAAATAAGATTCACCACGACGTTTCCTGACAGCTCCAATAATATATGCTTCAGAAAAACAATATAATGTCACATTTTCATGGCCTGAAACGAAGATGTGTGTTACAGGTGTTGTTGACAAAGTGAAACCGGCAAATAAATGTGATGAAGAGTAAAAAATCTGATTGAAACAGAGCAAATGAAACTCTTGAAACTATGGTTTGAGTGTGTGGTGAATAATGTAAAGTCACTCTACTGCGGTACCAGATTACTGAGTTATTACTGACATAGACTTGATGTATTTGAATTACTTTAGTAACTGATGAACGCACAGAAAGAGCTGCTGAACCAGCTGTTAGCATTAGCATTAGCGTTAGCTTTAGCTGAAGTTCTGTTAATATTTCACTGAACTAAATGCAATGAAAGAAAACTGGCTGAAGTAAATTGTTCAAGATGTTGGATCATAGACTCTTTCAGCTGCTGTTATTTGAAGTCAGCTGTTTTGAAGGATTTTCAGCTCACCAACATGAACCAACCCGAGCCTCCGAAGCCAAGACCCGGATCTGGTTTCAGAGATGTGATTTATTCCCCTGAGATGAAGCAGCTCCAGGTTCTGGAGGATTCCCAGCATGCCGCTGAGCCTTCAGGTGCTTCGTGTGTTTGCGGTGAGCTGAGCAGCAGCAGAGGGACAGGATGGAGGAGAGCCTGCTGGAACGCCAGTTTCACTGATCAGATCACATGTAGGGAGCCCGAAAGACAAGCGTGAGCAGAGTTCGAGTGTTTTCACCACAACACGTCCAGCTTCTGTCCAACGAGCTGGGAAACTCCCCCCCTCTGCTGTCAGGCTTCTAAACTCACAACACACCCATTTTAAATGACTTTGAAATGACCTTCAACTGATTTTCACAGTATTTTTTTCTTTTCTTGCTGGATTTTTTTTTAAATTTATTTCTTATCGTATGTGATTTCATCTTCTTCTCGCTCTGTCCCATGTGTGAAATGTAAATTGTTTCCTGAATAGATGGATTGCTTGATGGATTGATTGGATTATAGATTATTTTTGCATTGGTGAGCGTAAGGCTGTGAAGAGTCGCCCCCTGTGGGACAGTTTAGAGAACTGCTCAGAGGCTCTGTGGCGTAAACACCATGCTTTGGACTGCGGCGCAGCAGGAAACTGTAGATGTGACCGTCTTCAGTGAGCGCCGTGTTTGATTCCACTGCTCAGCTTCAGTATTTTCAACTCTCTAACTTTCTGATGAAACTATGGAAAACAACGTGGACGTCCATGACTGAGGGTCTGCAGAGACGCGGAGCCTTCAGCCTGGTTCCCACTGCCAGTCAGCAGACGGCAGGGTTCTAGCTCCTAATGGAACCCTTACCCATGAGCTAGGGAGCACGGCAGAGGGCAATGGCAACGGTTGAGTACAGTTTATTTGGTACAATCCACAAATTTTATTGGTGGGAACATGAAAACCTGCACAAAACATGAAAACCTTACCATACCAGACTGTACTGTACTGTACCAAACCATACCAAACCGTACCAAACCATACCAGACTGTACCAGACTGTACTGTACTGTACCGTACTGTACTGTACCGTAGAGGCACACACTGTGCAGTGGACACAAGACTATAGCGGTGTGGGCAGAGGAGTCCGTCCAGCGTTATCTGGATGACTCTTGACTTTACGCCGGTCCATTGAGGTGGAAATCCCATCGATCAGAAGTGATTGATCCAGAGAAGTGTTAACAGTCTGTATCTGATCGTCTGAAATGTTTGTTCATACCGGGTGTGTGAACCGACAGTTCTGTGACAGCCTGCTTGGTTCTGCGACACCACTGGTCTTCACATACTTCCTGTCTGCTGTATCGTCTCTAAAATACCATTGAATTAGTCCAACGTGTTTTGATCAGTCCCCATTTCAGCTGCTCCGTCTCTAACAGTAACATCCTCAGTGGAGGGAGACGTTCAGGAGACTGAAGGTCGAAGCTTCAGGAGAGCAGCCTGAGCAGAGGAGGCTTCAGTGGGCCGCAAGGAGGGAAGGGGGGTCATCTGTGTGTGTGTGTGTGTGT
>NC_043762.1:2888926-2893926 GCF_902148845.1 Salarias fasciatus
AATTAAAAAGCGATATCCTGCATGACAGAGTCGTGGAGAAGAGGTCAGGACAGAACTGTCTGAAGGAGCCTTCTTCTCCACGGCTTCAAACATTAAAGACGGCGTTTCTTGAGGTTACCTGTGGTAACAGTGCTTTCTTATCCTGATAGTGCTTGAAGATTACTGTCTGAATCATCATTATCACACCTAACAGGGCTGATTCTGAGCAGGAAGCCTCACCGTGGACCATGCTCGTCATGGCTCAGCCCTGGTTCACCACTTCACTGACGCCTGAAGAAGAGTGACTGCAGCATCAGTCCTCAGCACGTTCATCCTTTATCTGTAGCTACAGCAGGTCATATTGACTGTGGAACAGCAGAAGGTGAAGCTCGGAATCAGAGTTCCAGATATGAAACACAGCTGAGCAGCAGAGAGAGAAATTTCAACATGGCGGCAAAAAACCGTGAAATGACAGCATTCGTCTGAGCTTTGCCTTTCTGATGGTCTCTGATGAAATGAGCTCGTCTCACCTCTGCTTCCCCTCTAAATCAGATG
This sequence comes from Salarias fasciatus, assembly GCF_902148845.1. Lineage (NCBI taxonomy): Eukaryota > Metazoa > Chordata > Actinopteri > Blenniiformes > Blenniidae > Salarias > Salarias fasciatus. The sequence continues at coordinate 2,889,461 of NC_043762.1, forward strand.
GTGGCTCAGAGTGTGTGTGTGTGTGTGTGTATGTGTGTGTGTGGAGGGAGGGGCGGGGGGCTGGGGGGTATTGAGGCAGTGCCTTTGATGGCTTGATGGGAGTTGAAAATCAGATGCATTCACCTGGCCACCTTTATTATTGCTGCAGCCTGATGGTCCATAGTTCAGCCGCTGTGGTTTGATGCTCTGTAGTTTGATGCTCTGTAGTTTGACGCTCTGTAGTTTGATGCTCTGTAGTTTGATGCTCTGTAGTTTGATGCTCTGTAGTTTGATGCTCTGTAATTTGATGCCCTGTAGTTTGACGCTCTGTAGTTTGATTCTCTGAGGTTTGATGCTCTTTGACGCTCTGTAGTTTGATGCTCTGTAGTTTGACGGTCTGTAGTTTGATGCTCTGTAGTTTGACGCTCTGTAGTTTGATTCTCTGAGGTTTGATGCTCTTTGACGCTCTGTAGTTTGATGCTCTGTAGTTTGATGCTCTGTAGTTTGATGCTCTGTAGTTTGACGGTCTGTAGTTTGATGCTCTGTAGTTTGATGCCCTGTAGTTTGACGCTCTGTAGTTTGATGCTCTGTAGTTTGATGCTCTGTAGTTTGATGCTCTGTAGTTTGACGGTCTGTAGTTTGATGCTCTGTAGTTTGACGGTCTGTAGTTTGATGCTCTGTAGTTTGATGCTCTGTAGTTTGACGGTCTGTAGTTTGATGCTCTGTAGTTTGACGGTCTGTAGTTTGATGCTCTGTAGTTTGATGCTCTGTAGTTTGATGCTCTGTAGTTTGACACTCTGTAGTTTGATGCTCTGTAGTTTGATGCTCTGTAGTTTGATGCTCTGTAGTTTGATGCTCTGTAGTTTGATGCCCTGTAGTTTGATGCTCTGTAGTTTGATCCTGCCTCAGCCACGTGGTCTTCCTCTCATTCCATCTGACAGTATAATAAAACCGGCCTGCTGGCAGTTTGAGGTGAGCTGTGAGAGTTAAAGCAGGATGCTCTGTCGCCCCGTGACTCCTCCTTTTCAGCTGATGATTAATGGAAAGTCAGAGGCAACTCGCTGTTATTCATTCCAAAGCGCTCTGCTTTTCTCTGCTCACCCAGGCTTTTATTTTGATTCCTGTTCATGCCTGTGGTTGGTTTATTGTGAAGCTGGTCAGGTGACACAGCCTGAGAAGGTGCGGGATCTGAGCCAGGCGTTGTGCAGACGGGGAATTGACCCGTCGCGCCTGAGACAGCGCGGTGTGATTTCAGTGTGAGCGTGCTGAAGCGGTGTGGAGACAGCAGCTCTCCGTGGGTTAACGCTACATGTGTTCCTGTCACTGCGCGGTTTTGTTTTCGCCTCTGCAGCGTGTCACACTGCGTCCACCCACCACTCGTCCTCAGCCCGGCCCCGCTCTATTTATACTCCCCTGCTCCAGCCTTTGTTCTGTGTCAGACGGTCTGAGTCTGGGTCCTGTCGGCCTCTTCCCCACCGGCCCGGCGTCCTGGAAACTTCAATTTGCACTTCAATAAGCCACTAGAACCGCTGGTGCCGGGCTGCTGGTTTCAAAAGCCCCTTTCTGCCCCCGTGGGACGAGCAAAGAGACAATATGGCCTTGAAAGGGACAAGAAACATATAAAATACATTTTTTAAAGCAAATGTTCACACTTTTCCAGATTAACTGGCTGTAATCAAAGAATAGACTGTGTTTGTGATGGTACGAGGTCATGGAGTTTAACAACCGCCTGAGCTGTGCATGAAAACTAAAGATGCCTTTGACAGTATCAGAAATACATTTTGGATTTTTACTTTCAGTGTGACTGTATAAAGCTGGATGCAATGACTAAATGTTTATGCTTTGAAAAAGGAGGAATTTTAATTCAGGGTTGACTGAATCCTTTGTTTCTGGTTGCAGTTTTCATCTCGTTAACAATCCTGCGGCCTGCTGTGGGAGCCGTTAGGGTGAACAGAGATGGACAGATTTTCTGTACTGTCCTTCAGCACTGACCCCCTATTCTGAGACACACACACACACACACACACACACACACACACACACACACACACACACACACACACAGAGGCATTTCGCTCTGAGGGAGCACAGATTCAGACATTACTTCTGCCTCACTGCTACACAAACAGGCTTGCAGAAGCCCGAGGACAGTTCACCATTGGTGTGCACACAGATACACACACACACTCACACACACACAGATGCAGGCTCACATGTGCGTCACCCTCCCTGCAGGACTGGAGACATGTGGAAGTCACTCGGGGATGCCAGCACATATGTGTCTCTTTGTTCTTTCTGTGTGTGCGGGCCAGCGCTGGATGAACGCTGACATTTCTGTTTAACAGCTAAAGGTTAGATAAGAGTGAAATCCCCCCTTTTCTCTCGTTTACACGGTGAAAGTGCCTGGAATCATGCGCTCCATTGCACGCTGAACTCTGTGTTTCACCAGCTTTAAATTGGCCCCTGACTTGTTGCCTTTCACTGAGGCTCATTTTCTCCTGCTTGGAAACAAATATGAGAAGAGAAAGGATGCAAAAGGACTACAAAGGACTGCCGGCTTCTCCCAGAGGACAGAGCAAAGGCAGGAGAAGCTGCATGATTACTGTGCATGTCAATAAACGGCTACAAGGTTCTCATCAGCTTGTTTTGTAGCGTGACAGATTGTGCGTCCCCTGACTCACTTTGTTTCTGCAGCTTGTTAAAGTGACTGTTGTTTGGCAGGAGAGGACTGAAGCCTGTGGCCAACCCCGCCTCTTCTCCTCTGTCTGCCGGCCTCTTCCTCTCACTTTGTTTGGTACCTTGTTTTTGCACAAGCTGCTGTTTTGGCCCTGATTAAAAATACCACTTTTTTTCAACAGTCTGCTGGGAAAAAAAAAAACACATTTTTTCTCCTCCAAAGCGAAGCATGCTGGACTAAAACATACTGAGGTATTATACACTCACACACTTCTGTCTCACTCTTCAAGTGCTCATTTTTCGCTGACAGCTTTTCCAACACTTGTCTTCTATCTTTTGGAAGTTTAAACATGACGACAACGGCCTTTTCTTAGCACTTCAGAGCTGGTTCAGCCCCTTTAAAGACCTCCATACTGTGAAAGTCTGAGGGTGGAAATTCAAGGATCAGATGTTACAGTAAAATGGAAGATTTAAGACATTGTTAGGGGTTTTTTTTATTCTATTCTATTCTATTCTAGTCTAGTCTATTCTAGTCTGTATACATTGTTCAGCCATGGTCATGATCCTGCTTAACAATCATAATATCCAGAAACAGGGTAGAGTTGAAGGCTCCAATGGATTATTGGTTTGAGCAGGTTATACCAAGAAGTACACCTTGATCCACAGTATGGATGGATGGATGGATGGATGGATGGATGGATGGCAGCTGGATGATGGATGATGTTTTACAGTACTTTCAGTCTGAATCCCAGTTATCTGTTAGCTTCTTTGAAGCTGTGAATTTAATCACTGAAGCATCATAAATACTCTGAAACATCACAGGATCTGTCAACGGGTTTCAGTCCCAGGGTTGGAGGTCTGGCGGTCCAGCTCCAGGTGGAGGTGGAGAACCTTCTCAGCTGTCGTCACTGGTCTTTGTGTGAATGTTGTGAAACACTTGAGGACTTTTCCGACTGTTCAAACAGAGAAAGTCTCCAGTATGAGTGGAATCCTTCCATCCTCATTGCCTCTGACGTTACATGGAGTGGCAGGACGGCAGAGAATCAGACATCTCTGTCTCCTCCACCTTCCTCCAGCTGTTCTGGGGGACCCAAAGTCTGTCCCAGACCAAACCAGAGATCTGATCTGTCTGCAGAGTCCTGGTCTGTCTCAGTCTCCCAGATATCTGAACCTCACTGGAACAAGCTTCTCATCTGCTTTTCCATAAGAGAACCGTGGACTGGATGGTGCTAAAAAGAACACCATCATCAGCATAACGTGGAGACTTCTCATTCCTTTGGGTTTTCATTTCTCTCCGTTAGCGCTCTGCTCTGCTTGTCGCCTCGTCTTTCAGCTCATCTGGCGTTACGCGTCGTGTCAGCCGTGTCCTCACGTGTGGGTTTAATGTATTTATCTCCAAACCCGTCACCACCTGAGTGCTGCTCCCCTCGCCGTGCTCCGTCCCGGTGTTCTGGCTCTGCTCGGGACCGATCGCCAGCCCTCCGCCGTCGCCTGCTTCTTTTCCCTTTTAAACATCCAGTCATGAATTTATTATGTGAATCAAAATAGAGCAATGACTCTTTGTCCTCTTCCCCGCATGTCATTGGTCCAGAATGAATAATTCAGCCGCTGTGGTTGAAATTAGGATCAGCGAGAGAAGGGGAATTATTTTGAAGCCACACTATTCAGGCTATTTTGGAATGGCGGGCTGTCGGCGCCGCTCGCTCTCCCTCATTCCTCCCACCACCTCACTCACTGTCAGGAAGACGGAGGCCATTCTTCCCGTCTTCTGCGTCCTTGAGAGGAAGTGCACGCTGAGCAGAGAGGACGGC